>NW_024719959.1:0-27500 GCF_018991925.1 Homarus americanus | reverse complement strand
AAAGGTAATCTTCTTTTTCCATCTGCCTGCCTGTGTGCGTGTGTTGAAGCATATATGATATCCTCTTTAGGGAGAGAGTGAGAAAGAGAGGAGAGAGAGAGAGAGAGAGAGAGAGAGAGAGAGAGACAGAGACAGAGACTCGTTTTAAGTCGTATCGTTAGCATTGTGTGTTCCCCATTTCTCTCACCTGTAGCGAGATACAAGGGTGAGAGATACACAGAGCTGTGAGACTTGTTGTGTCTCTCATCGTCTGGCTTTTGAGAACAATGATCTGAGAAAGAGAGAATATTCTGCAGGATTTTGACATAGAGTTCAGAAATATTGGTGTCATTGCAAAAATTGTGATGTCAACTACAGAACCACAAGCAATGGTACGATATTAATGCCATTGCAACAGTGTACAAGGCCACAAGCATTGCAGATATATGAAGGTTAGTTTGGGTTAGGTTGCGTTTCGTTGGGTTTGGTTGGGTTAAAAAATTCATGAGCAACACCAACAGTCATGAAGTGATGGAATTACAAAGGTCAGGTGTTTGATTCTCGTGTAAATAAAAGTGTGTATTATTGTGTGTGTGTGTGTGTGTGTGTGTGTGTGTGTGTGTGTGTGTGTGTGTGTGTGTGTGTGTGTGTGTGTGTGTGTGTGTGTGTGTGTGTGTGTGTGTGTGTGTGTGTGTGTGTGTGTGTGTGTGTGTGTGTGTGTGTGTGTGTGTGTGTGTGTGTGTGTGTGTGTGTGTGTGTGTGTGTGTGTGTGTGTGTGTGTGTGTGTGTGTGTGTGTGTGTGCAGGATGTTATAGGTGGTTTTATTTTGGGTTTGGATAATTTATTTTATTTTGTGAGGTTATCGAGGTCTTGTGTGAGGGGGTGTGTGCAGTGAAGGTCTTTAATCAACGTTTGAAAGATCTTTGTTAATTTTTCTTTTTTACAATAAATAGCTTTTAAACATATATTGTATATCTTTAGCAATTTTTAATAAGTCTTAGTTTTAGGTGTTTGAGTAACGAGGGTCTTAAATCACCGTTCAGAAAGTCTTAATAGATAGAAAGATAGAGAGATCCGATTCACTTCTTCTATAATTCAGGTGTTTATACAGGTAAACTAAGGTATAGTATAATATACACTAGGGGGAACACAGGTGAGGTGGAGGGAGACACAGGTGAGGTGGAGGGAGACACAGGTGAGGTGGGGAACACAGTTGAGGTGGAGACACAGGTGAGGTGGAGACACAGGTGAGGTGGAGGAAACACAGGTGAGGTGGAAGAGGAGACACAGGTGAGGTGGGAAGCACAGGTGAGGGTGGGAGGGAGACACCAGGTGAGGTGAAACACCCAGGTGAGGTGGAGGAGACACAGGTGGTGGGAACACAGTTGGGGTGGAGGGAGACACAGGTGAGGTGGAAACACAGGTGAGGTGGAGACACCCAGGTGAGGTGGGGAACACAGTTGAGGTGGAGGAGACACAGGTGAGGTGGAGACACAGGTGGTGGAGGAGACACAGGTGAGGTGGGAGACACAGGTGAGGTGCAGGAAACACACAGGTGTGAGGTGGAGGGAGACACAGGTGAGGTGGAGGACACACGGGTGAGGTGGAGGAACACTTTGGGTGAGGGTGGAGGAGCACACAGGTGAGGTGAAACACAGGTGAGGTGGAGGGAGACACAGGTGAGGTGGAGGGAGACACAGGTGAGGTGGAGGGAGACACAGGTGAGGTGGGGGAGACACAGGTGAGGTGGAGGAACACAGGTGAGGTGGGGGAACACAGGTGAGGTAGAGGGAGGCACCTATCATCTTCCCGCTCACTAAACTTCAGGTAAAATGATTAACTTGAAGGATTCCTTATAATAACTTCGAAGACAGAAACTATTTTTAAGATGCTGTTGACTCTAGTGAACGATGTTTGTTCTAGGATGAAACAGACCTGACGCAGCCGCTATCCTGCTGCAGTAGACACTAAGGCCGTTACCACCCACCACCGTTTATATCAATCGGATTCCAAGCTCATGTTTACCTCTATGACGTCATCCAGCAGTGATAGAAACGAGGAGGTCGCTGCTTCCACATATTTTCAGGTTAGAAATAAATTGTTCTGAGTTGGTGATTCTGTCATGTTTACTTTGGGTAAACTTTCTAGAATGATTACCTTAAACTTTTCAAAACTTTCCACATCAACGCGTCTGATTAATAGCCCCAAAACAACATTCAGTGGTATTTCTCGGTGATGTTTGTCGGAATATAATTAATTATTTCGGATTATCTGAATATTAAACACCGTAGCGCTTACCTGTAGGGGTTAGGTTAGGTTACGTTACGTTAGGTTAGGTGGTCTAAATTCATGCACAGGTGTCAAGATACATGCACAGGTGTTTTAATACGTGCAAAGGTGTCTAAATATATGCGCAAGTGTCTGGATAAATGCACACATGTCTAAATACAGGTACATAGATATTACAGAATAACAAACAAGAATTTCTTTATGCAGTTCTATTGCTATATTTGGCTTCATGTCTCTGACGTATAGAGACAAACTTATTATTCATGTCAGTGTTGTTGATGTAAGTGCATTAGTCTGGTCTGGGAGAGCTGAACGACGCAACTTGTTCTTTGAAGACGGTGGTTTAACCCTTTGAGGAAGATGGTTTAACCCTTTGAGGAAGATGGTTTAGCCCTTTAAGGAAGATGGTTTAACTATTTGGGGAAGATGGTTTAACCCTTTAGGGATGATGTTTTAACCCTTTGAAGATGATGGTTTAACTCTTTGAAGACGATATCTTAGCTCTTTGAAAGTGATAGGTTATTCATTTGATGATGATGGTTTAACCCTTTCACATACTGTATAGATAAGAAGAGAGAAAGAGAGAAAGAAAGAGACAGAGAAAGAGAAATAGAGAGAGATACCGAGAGATACTCCTTTTCTTTCCTAACTCCTACTCTTCTCCTCGTAATGCCTGGGAGAGGAGATAAGTGAGAGCCTTGGGAGTGTTAGGTTCACCCAGTGAGAGTAGTGCTATGTCGTAGAGTGAGGTGAGTCAGGGACAATGTGTGCTCTCTCTCTCTCTCTCTCTCTCTCTCTCTCTCTCACACCTTGCATGCAATGATATAATCCTTTAAATAAGATATTGTAAGCCCGTGATTGCAATAACTTAAGCCCTGAGTACAATATAAATGTACTCAAGGGAACAGGTAGTTGTACCCGAAGGGATAATTTATCATACTTATCTTCCCGACACCTTATGTCTCCCGTTTTCTTTCAATTCTCTATTGTCTTTCATTAAGCTCACTAAATAATCCAACTTTTCTACTCGATTCCATTTTCTCTATATTGACTTCACTTTTGGCTTCGTTCCTTCTTTTTGCAGGACACACTTGACCATTTCCTTGATTGAATTCCCTCTCTACAATTGGGTTTTCTCAGACTCGACTCCATAACTCTGTCTGATATATAAGTGTGAAATGTTTCTTCTGTGCCTAGACTTGTGAAGAAAAGTGTGTGTGTGTGTAGAGGAAGACAAGTAATGCGGGATAGGAGGGAGAGTAATAAGTGATAACAATAGTGGAAGAAAAGCCACTGGCGATAACAGTAAAGAGACAGATAGTATAAACACACACACTCGGAATAAAAACCTTTTAGAGTGATCTTGGAAGTTTGTTATAAGTTGCCACCTTATTTCAGGAAGGTAAAGCGGCTCTGTGTGTGTGAGAGAGAGAGAATTTCTATAGTTAACTCTTTCAATTCATAAGATATATAAAACTTTCACACAAAATCGTCCAAAAGACCAACAATCGCTACAAAAAAAAAAGACCAAAATCATATAAAAAGTAATATGAAAAATATAAGAACTTTTTACCGGAGATATAATTAATATTTTTCTTTCGGTTTCACCTCACGTCTTGTAAGGTGGAGGCGAGGACAGACCCGCGCCAGCAGCTCTATACGTGACTGGCTCACTAACTGGTTCATTCACTCACTTACTCGAGAATTGGGCTCTGACTCACTAACTCACACAGATGGAGAAATATTGGGAATGGGGATAAAAAAATGGTTAAAAAATTGGTTTCTGGCTGATTATAGGATTCACTACAAAAATGGGTAATAGCGTACAGACAGTGTTACCAACGTAATGAGTCAACAGTATTATCGTATACCAACTCAAACTCTAAAAAAATCTACGGTATTTACAACTCACATTTCACTTACTCTTCAATAACCTTCTATAACTCCCCCACACCACCCTGACCTCTGACCCACCCACACCACCCTGACCTCTGACCTACCCACACCACCCTGACCTCTGACCTACCCACACCACCCTGACCTCTGACCTACCCACACCACCCTGACCTCAGACCTACCCGCACCAGCCTGACCTCTGACCCACCCACTCCAGCCTGACCTCTTACCCACCCACTCCACCCTGACCTCTGACCTACCCACACCACCCTGACCTCTGAGCCTACCCACACTGACCTCCTGACCTACCCACACCACCTGACCTCTGACCTACCCACACCACCTGACCTCCAGACCTACACACACCAGCCTGACCTCAGACCTACCCACACCAGCCTGACCTCTGACCCACCCACTCCACCCTGACCTACCCACACCACCCTGACCTCTGACCTACCCACACCACCCTGACCTCTGACCTACCCACACCACCCTGACCGTGGCATACAATTGAGGTCACCCAAATACAACTACTGTATCGTCATCCTGTCAATAAATTACCGACACCCATTTCTTGTTATCATAGGGATCACTGATATAAATTTTTAGTACACTCGATATAATATGGTCTGATTAGTACGGTTTAGTGGTGTGTTGCTTATGATGGGTTAACCTGATTAAAAATTACTTGTAGTTTTCAGAAAATTTTCAAAGTTTTGGATGAGAAAAGTTTGTTATTTATCAGTTTTAGGAGAAATTGGATCTGTTACGTGTATGAAATTAAGCAAATGAAGAATTTTTGTGTTGGTGAATAATTTTGTGTAGAAAATGAATCAATTTTAGGATATTTTTGTATTATATTTTAGCTTAAGAATTGTTTGAGAATAATTTTTATTTTATTATTCTCTTCAATTTTTTCTTTCTTGTTAACAATCTCTCTCTCTCTCTCTCTCTCTCTCTCTCTCTCTCGCTCAATGACCAACTGCAGCGTTGTTATTCTCTGTTAACACTTGGCTTAGTCGGTTTCTCATTGATGTGGTGGTAGTGGTGTTGTTGTGGTGGTGGTGGTGTGGTGGTGGTGGTAGTGATAATGAATGTTGTAGTGATGGTAGTGGTGGTTATAGTGGTGGTGGTTGTAGTGTGGTGATGGTGTGGTGGTGGTAGTGGTGGTAATGGTGATGGTAATTGAGTGGTAATGTTAATGATGGTGTGGTGGTGGTAGTGGTGGTGATGATGGTGGTGGCCGTGGTGTTGGTGGTGTTTGTAGTGGTAGTGGTGGTTGTAGTGGTGACGACGGTTGTGATGATGGTGGAAGAATGAGAGGATGGGTGAGAGATAAAGGGAAGGGAATGATTGAAAGGAGGAGAGAGAGAGAGAGAGAGAGAGAGAGTCTTTACAGGAATCTTACCCCCCCCTCATAAAGACTAAAAACAACATTAGTTTTTTTCTTCAGTTATACCAAAAACTATCGTAAGTCAGATTCTCATAGTCTCTTACGATAAAAAAATTCTCGTAAGATATGATAATTCACTTAACTAATTGTAACTTATGCTCAATCTTCCCCCTCCTCTTCCTCCTTCTTCTTCTCCTCCTCCTCCTCTTCTTCTAATCTTCCTCCTCTTCCTCTCCTCATCCTACTAGTGGCGTGAGAACGTAGTCAGAAACAATCGTTTTTCCTTGAGTTTTAATTGTTTGTTGTTCCTCTCAAGTAAACATTAAAGCTCCATAAAAAGGCATTTAACAACAACAATAACAACAATAACAACAACAATAACAACAACAATAACAACAACAACGGTAACAACAATATTAACCATAAAAAGAACAATAATAACATAACAACAACAACAACATCAACAATAGCAAGAAAATAACAAAATAAACAACAACAATATTAATAACATTAACAACAACAACAACTACAACCTACAAATCCCCACATGTTAATTTAGGAGAAAAAAGTTAACACGAAATTTTTGAGAATCTCTTAAGTTAAATAAATTACAATTGAGTAAATCTAACATTATCTCTCATCTCCCCCTAGTCCAGCTCCCTACGTCTCTCTCGGTTACAAGGTAGGGGTGTTGGGGTGAGGGGTAGGGGAGGTAATGGGTGGGGGTGAGAGGTAAGGGGGGAGAGGGGGAAGTTAGAGAGACAGCCAGGCCAATACTTAACCGAGTTTGACTCAAGTTTGTGTCCATTAGCGTGAAGGAGAAGTGGTAATAAGTAGGTCGTCCTCCACCTTAACGGCAGTGTAATGGCGATGGGTGATTGCCGTGACAACTCCTCCAAATGATAATGTACTAAAGTTGCCGGGGGAAAAGGCAGGGCTGAGATGTGGTCTGGCGATCAGAGATTACTATGGCAACAGGTACATCTAAACGTGTGACAAAACTCCCTAGACATATTGGGTTATTTATTTACATCATTGTAATATGAAGTATTTTTGTTTGTATATTTTATTGATACAATCTATAAGGACAAGCAGGTACGAAATTCTCATTGTTCTTGGTTAGATTAGGTTTGGTTAGGTTAAGGTTAGGTTAGGTGATGTAATGTAACGTGCCGTGACGTGACTTCATGTGAGGTGACGTAACGTGAGGTGACGTGACGTGACGTGACGTGCTAAATAATAATGTAGAGTACGTGTATCCATTACCAACTAACTTGATCTTGCTCATAATACAATAAACATACAACATATATCAGGTAATGTTGGTATAAAGGAACCATTAAATCATCTATTAAAATATTAATTAATAGCCCAGGTGACCGCTCGTGACAGGTGAGTATCTAATGAAGAGGTGTGTGTGTGTGTGTGTGTGTGTGTACATACATACATACATACATACATACATACATACATACATACTGTAAAGAGAAAGAAAACGAATTAAACAAACACTAAATCAATTATCCGAATAATTATGTGTAGAGGAACAAGGGATAATCTCTATTTATCTTACTAATTAATTATACCTGACAGGAATGGTAATATGGGGTGAAGGAGAGAGAGAGAGAGAGAGACCTAATTATATGGATTATAAGAAATAAAACTAGAAAATGGTGAAATAAATTGTATTGATAAGATCTGTCTGTCTGTCTGCCTGTCTGTCTTTCTGTCTGTCTCTGTACGTATTTCTGTCTGTCCGTCTATTTGTGTTGTGGATCGTTTATTTTCATATGCGGTTCACTTAAAGAGATATCTCCTAATGTGTCTTTCTCTCTCCCCCTCATATACCATCCTCACTATCTCCCCTCATACGTTTCCCTCACTATCTCCTCCCTCTCTTAGCTCCCTCTTTTATCTCCCCCTCTCTCTGTTTCCTCATTATATCCACCTTCTCTCCCTCATCATTACACTGTGTCTTCCCTCATTGTACTCACCACCACCGCCAGCCCCTCCACCGTCGCCACTACACACACACACACACACACACACACACACACACACACACACACACACACACACACACACACACACACACACACACACACACACACACACTACAGTATATTCATAACGACTATTTAAAAAAAATCTCATTTGTAATATATTTCAACAAAATTCCTGTAGTAAATAGAATGAAGGATAAAAAAAATGGATGAATAACAACACTGGAAAACACAAAAGAGAAATAAAAGAAAATAAATAAATAACGAAACTGAGTAAAAAAATAGAATACAAGAATGAAACACAAGTATATAATTATTAAACGGTACAAAATAAACGAAAAAAATTTAAAGAAAATCAAAATATCAGGTTGTACACACGGCCCAGGTTGAGTGTCTGACCGATAAACAAGTTAATTAAAGAAACGTCACAAGGGGGTCGAGAGAGAGAGAGAGAGAGAGAGAGAATATACCACATTTTCTCAAGTAAAAATAAAAAAATTCTCCTCTCCTCTCCTCTCCTCTTCTCTCCCCTCCTCTCCTTCTCACACTCACTCAGCCGTGAAGGAGGGGCACCAGGCGACATAATTATCTATTAAAGGGCAGAGAGTAAGACAAGCAGTGGTACCGTTATATAAACAATGGTTCTGTAGAGGCATCTTGTCCGACCATCTTTTTGAAGCCAAGTCGCCCACACTCTCAATCTTACGGCTGCAACTTTCTATCTTCAGTAATTACGACCTTCTGATCCCTGTCTGTCTCTCTCACTCTGTCTGTCAGGGGTTTCGTACGACAGACAGACAGACAGAGAGCCTGACAGACTCACTCACTCACTCACTCACTCACTCACTCTCTCTCCGGAAGTCATAATTATGAAGTGGTCCAATTAGCATACGATTCCCCCTCTGTTTTTTAACTTCTTAATGAGGGTAATCAAGCAGAGGGTGGCCACAACCTTGAATGGTTGGCTGAAACCTTGAATAGGTGGCCGGAGCCTTGAATGGTTGGCTGGAGCCTTGAATATGTGGCCGGAGCCTTGAATGGTTGGCTGGAGCCTTGAATGGGTGGCCGTAGCCTTGAATGGTTGGCTGGAGCCTTGAATAGGTGGCCGGAACCTTGAATGGTTGGCCGGAGCCTTGAATAGGTGGCCGGAGCCTTGAATGGTTGGCTGGAGCCTTGAATAGGTGGCCGGAGCCTTGAATGGTTGGCTGGAGCCTTGAATAGGTGGCCGGAGCCTTGAATGGTTGGCTGGAGCCTTGAATAGGTGGCCGGAGCCTTGAATGGTTGGCTGGAGCCTTGAATAGGTGGCCGGAGCCTTGAATGGTTGGCTGGAGCCTTGAATAGGTGGCCGGAACCTTGAATGGTTGGCCGGAGCCTTGAATTGGTGGATGGAATCTTGAATGGAGATCAACAATCAGACAGACAGACAGAGACACACAGACAAAGGCAGAGTGCTACACACACACACACACACACACACACACACACACACACACGCACACACACAGATGAAGATGCTGGTTAGACTGAAGGGAAACTTTGAAACAATTACGCGTAAGTTTAGTTCATTAGTGTGTAAGTTTGATGCGTTGTGGAGCCTCATCTGATCGCCCACCAATACACATCTTCCTTAAGGGTAAATTGACTGATTTTCCGTCCAGGTATTGATTCGATATTTCTCATGCTGTAGGCTAGGTTAAAGTTTTGTTGTGGCTAGGTTTGGTTAGGTTAGGGTACGTTAAAGGAAGAGCTAGGTTAGGTTAGATTAGGTAAGGTTAGGTTACTATATGCGACGAGAATACTTCAGTTGAAGAGAAAAGATTGATGATCCATTTGTCACCTCCTGTTGAGTACGATGACTTAGTCTTTGAGTACGGTGACTTAATCCGAGTACGATAGGATTAAGACATCGTACTTAAGGAGTTCACACAGACACACACACACACACACACACACTTCACAAACACACACATAAACACACAAGCACACCACAAACATAAACACGCATCTGACAAACACACACACACACACACACACACACACACACACACACACACACACACACACACAAAGCAACATTTTAAGCAGAACGAAAGCAGTTAGCAGTAATGAATGCCTCCCAAGGTTGTATATATCGCCAGGCAGGAGACCGTATTAGCCCTGCAATCGCTAAAATTAAATCTGATACCGAGAGCAACATTCATGGCTGAGAGTAAGTAGCAATAAGCGAGGGAGCCCGAGGTGTACCTAGATCAATCCTGGTCCTTCGCCAAGACTCTCCTTCTCCTCCCAAACACACAACTTCCTTCCTTCTCTTTATAAGCATCACCACCTGCACTCAACCGCATCTTCACCTCCCTCCTCCCTGTATCTCTCAATTCGCCTCCCTACTTCTATATTCTCTTCTACTTCTTCTCTCTCTCCCTCCCTTCCCTCCCTCCGTTTACCTGTACCTCAAGGGATTAAATCATCGTACTCAAGAGGTTAGGTCATCGTACTCAAGGGATTAAACTATTGTGATCAAGAGAGAGAGAGAGAGAGAGAGAGAGAGAGAGAGAGAGACCCTAAGTAAATAATTATGTTACTGTCAGCCAGCCAGACTATCAGCTGTCTTGAGTGTCAGTTTGTCTCGAATGTCAACTGTGTTAAGTGTCAGACGCCCAAGGTGATTGATTATGTTACTGTCAGCCATTCTATATCTGAATTAGGTTAGGTTAGGTTAGGTTAGGTTAGGTTAGGTTAGGTTAGGTTAGGTTAGGTTAGGACGTCAAGATGATATAAGGCATTTCACTTCAAGTCTGATGTTAATTTGCTTAAGTCTTATTTTATCACCTATAAACCCCTAGTTAACATGACTAAATCGTTGCTTAGTTCTGAAATTAACTCACTTAAGCCTATAATTAACTTAATCACGTAGAATATTAACTTAATTTCACACCGTATTCACATATTTTAATCTCATTGTTGACTCATTTTTAGCTGTTAAGTTATTTCCCTTCCATATTAACATATATTAATCTCTATGTTAACTTATTCACTGGGTCAACTGTGTGTAATATAATACTTCTCATTGTAAGTCTTGGAAACCGAGACCGGATCAACCCACAACATGCAAAGGCTTTTACACTGGCTCTGTGGGTCTCTAGGTAGACTTATGGGCCAGCTAGACCCCCTTTTAACCATCCCGTACCCGGTATGTAGTCAGCCCTTACCCTGTACGTAGTCAGCCCTTACCCTGTACGTAGTCAGCCCTTACCCGGTATTCCCAGCCTTTGTTCTTCAGCCCTTAGTGATATGGCCAGACCACCATAATAAATTTTTGTTTATTTCTTTTAAGAGTAATGTCTGACTTTTCACAGGCCTTTATCTGTGCCTTTAGTCTCTGTTTAGCCGTAGGAGAGAGAGAGAGAGAGAGAGAGAGAGAGAGAGAGAGAGAGAGAGAGAGAGTCTTTATCTACATCACAGGACCATATTTCTCACTTCCCCACCTCCCCTCCTCTCCCTTCCTTCGTACTTCCTTGCTCACCCCTTCTCCTCCTTCCTACTCTCCTCCTCCCCTTAAGTGAGGTGAGGTGAGGTGAGGTGAGGTGAGGTGAGGTGAGGTGAGGTGAGGTGAGGTTTGGTTACGTTAGACAGGCATTAAAGTCCTTATGACACAGAGATAACAACTATTTTTTCCTCTCTGTTTGAAGATAAATAATAAATAAAATATAATTTGTTTTTAATATTTCCCTGACCTGACATGACCTGGACCTACCGGGGAGTCAGTGAGGGATGGTGGTCTTTCATCTCGACGCCTTTATGAGAGTATAGCGGCTCTCTTGTGGTCAACGCCACCATTCCAGACCCCTTGTGGTGCCAGTATGAAGGTGAATAGACTATTTTGGCACCAATATCGCCCCTTTATATGATTTCACTTAATACACACACACACACACACACACACACACACACACACACACACACACACACACAATTACTACTAAACATCTCATATTTAAAGCCTTATACCACCTCACACCTCCGCTAAGATCACACACACACACACACACACACACACATACACACACACCTCACCTGCATTCAAATGAGAGCTTGAAATAAAAGTATTATCTCCTTTATTATATTTCTTATTTCTATTTATTTACTTACTTTTATTCATTCTATTTATTTATTTGCTTATCATCCTTCTTTATTCTCTAATTCTCTTTTCTTATTTTATTATTTCATTCGATAGTTGAAGGAGGGGAGAAGGGGAGGCCTGTGGTTGAGGGAGGGAGGCTGGTCGGTGGTCAGGCAGTAAGAGGAGAGGGATGAAGAAGGAAGGATGGATTAACGGTAATAACTGTAGGATTAAGTATCTTACACACAGACATATATAGACTAGGGTGGACATGTGATCGCCATGTTGTTACTCATGGGGTCACTGTATGTCACCAAGATACTAAGGAGGAATATTCTTAATGGTTCTTCATTTATTAAAAACATTACTCAGACTGGACAGTTACACCTTACAAAATAATAAACCTCTTCTCCCAGTGAAGTGGATAAAATCTTAAGTGGTCTTGCCTATATATATCTCGCCATGTTGCACCTGCTGACCCCTCACTCGTCCACACCCAAACACTTTCAAAGACAGACTCTCAGCCTCTAGCCAATCAGCACAGTTATGCCTATGATGTCACACTCACAGGTCACTGCGATTGTCTCACACCCAAGGTCACTGTCAGCTTGATGGGCCACAGGCAGAGGTTTTTGGTGGGAAAACAGAAAAACACTTATTTATCACAAGTTACCTGTGAAATATATCGTCTATAGTTAGGTTAAGTTAGGTTAATCTTAAGTTAATTTAAGTTATGTTAAGTTAGAAGGAATATTTTGACACACATTTTGTTTCAATGGTTGCTAAGGTTGGTGGTCGTCGCCCGGAAGAGATGTCTCGTGTTGAGCCTCAGACCTAGTGGACACAGCCAACTCGGGATGAAAGAAACATAAACAAACTTCTCACTGAGTGTCAATATCAGGTGCCAGGGTTTGTTTACATGTGACGTCACAGTGGGGGGGGGGGCGGGGTAGGCGAGAGTGTGGCGTTCCGTGCATTTGTATATTAGGTCCTTCTCTGTCTGTCTGTCTGTCTGTCTGTATCCGTCAGTCTGTCTCTCTGTCCGTCTGTAGCTGTCTGTCTGTCTGTTCTTCCTGTCTGTCAGTCTTTCTGTAACCGTCTATCTATCTGTGCCTGTCTGTCCTTCTGTCTTTTCCCTACTCCACCGTTCATTATACAGATACTAGTTTTATTTACATGTCTGTCTCTTTTTGTTAGTCATTGCCTTCCCCCCACCCCCCATCCCTCAGCCCCCCCCCACCGCCCCCACTTGTTGATGTGAGAGGTCATCCATAAGTAAGGTCATCCATAAATAAGGTCAGCCATAAGTAAAGTCATCCGTCAGTAAGGTCATCCGTAAGTAAGGTCATCCGTAAGTAAGGTCATCCATAAGTAACGTCATCCATAAGTAAGGTCATCCCATATCATCCATAGTAAGGTCATCCATAAGTAAGGTCATCCATAAGTAAGGTCATCCATAAGTAAGGTCATCCATAACGTCATCCATAAGTAACGTTAACCATAAGGTCATCCATAAGTAACGTCATCCATAAGTAACGTCATCCATAAGTAAGGTCATCCATAAGGCGACAAAAATGCTACCGTAAAATGATGAAACGATCTTCCTGAGGACCCTGTAAAAAAAGGGCTAATTTTTTTGATACGTTTGGAGATTATCATGGCACCACATACCCCAGCCTGGGCGATGATGTGGTTTATGAGGAACGAGAGAGAGAGAGAGAGAGAGAGAGAGAGAGAGAGAGAGAGAGAGAGAGAGAGAGAGAGAGATCTTTAGTGTTTAGGAGATAGTGAGAATATCTCCTATGAGTCAGGAGACCAGGCATTGAGACGTAAGCCAACAGAAAATGGATGAAGTCGCATATTTTACCTAGGGGTGATTAGTTTACGATGTGGGAGATAGAGAGAAAGAGAGAGAGAGAGAGAGAGAGAGAGAGAGAGAGAGAGAGAGAGATAGGAGACAGAGATAAAGAAACAGACACACACAGATATAGAGACAGAAAAAAGAGAAAGAATTAGACAGAAAAAACATATCAATAAAACTAAAATAAGTAAATAAATGGACAGACAGACAGACAGACAGACAGAGAATACGCTATTAACTACGACTTAATTATAATGCACGACAGCTCCTTGTTGACCTAATACCTCTCTCTCTCTCTCTCTCTCTCTCTCTCTCTCTCTCTCTCTCTCTCTCTCTCTCTCTCGTTCCCATTTTCTCTATCTCTCTCTGTATCTTCTTATCTATTTATCTTCCTGTCTATTTTTCTTTTACATCTATCTCTGTTTCTCTGTCTCCCTTTTATCTCTTTCTCTCTGTTTGTTTCCCTTTTATCTCTTTCTCTCTGTTTGTTTCCTTTTTATCGCTTTCTCTCTTTCTCTCTATTTGTTCCTATGAATGCAAGATGTTTTCATTCAGGAAGGAAGAGATTGGAAACCTGAACTGAATATTAATTTGCATAATTTAAGCATCTCTCTCTGTCTCTCTCTGTCTTTCTCTGTCTTTCTCTGTCTCTCTCTGTCTCTCTTTCTCTGTCGTTCTTTCTGCCTCTCTCTCCCTCTCCTCAAACCCCTCTGCTCTTTCCTACTCCTTCTTCCTTCTCATTTCTCTCCATCTTTCTCTTCATCTCCCATCCCGTATATCTCTTCTCTTTCTCTGTCCTCTCTCTCTTTCTCATTTTCCCTTTAATCACACCCTCTCCATCTCCCCTCTCCCCTACCCTTACTCCTTCTCACCCCTCCCTTAACCCCTCAACCCCCCTCCCCCTTTCGTCCCCTCATACCTCCTTACACCCTCCTTCTACCCTCTCCCCCTCCTCCTACCCTCTCCCCCTCCTCCTACCCTCTCCCCCTTCTTCATAACCTCTCCTCCTACCCACTCACCCCCTCCCTCCCCCCACCTACATTCCTCTCCTCCTTGCCAGCCTTGAGTACCTTACACCTGTGTCCGGGATAGCGGTAAGGTATCTGTTTATATAGAAGGAAGGGAGGAGGGAAGGAAGGAAGGAAGGAAGGAAGGAAGGAAGGAAGGAAGGAAGGAAGAAAGGAGTTTCCGCCCCTCACTTGTGTGCTCGTAGGATAAACTTTGTGTCACTTAATAACATGGTTTCGTGCAGCGAATATTGACCATCGTGAAGATTAGAGAGAGAGAGAGAGAGAGAGAGAGAGAGAGAGAGAGAGAGAGTCCTCATAATATCTAAAATGATCCAGAAGAAAACTAACTGACAACTATCCTACATCTAACGAATAAAAACACTAACTGGTAACTCGATATCTCATCTTAAAAACAAACAAACAAAACAATGACTCAATAACATCAATTTACAAAAGTAAATAAAATAAAAAACTAAAAAATCTAAACCTACGTAATATAAAAACAACAAAAGCAACAAAAAATCAAACATAAACACCAATATTAGGAATAAAACAACATGGCAACCTCCTTATAGTCCCAAGCTAATAAAGACTAACTGGTAACCTCTCCTCTCACAGCTGTTGGAATGTAAACACAAAACAGCTGGTGAAAAATTCCTATTCTCTAGCGGGCGGGCGGGCGGGCGGGTGGGCGGGCGGGCGGAACTTCATAAACATATTCACTGATGATATAGTGTGTGTAGTCAGGGCTCAGGAATGTCCTGCTTGAGTTAAATAGGACGAATAATTCGGTACAGAGTGAAGGGGGAAGAGAGAGGAAGAGGGGGAAGAGAAGAGAAGAAGGAAGAGCGAGGAAGGAAGAAGAGGGAGGTAAGAGGAAGAAAAATAGGAGGGAGAGAGGGGGAGGAGGAAGGGGAGGAGAAGGAAGAAGAAGAGGAGGAGGAGGAGGAGGATAGATGGATAGATGACAGTGCAGACAATTCAATGGATAAATGGATAGATTAGAATATGGATAATTATGTGGGTAGATGGATGGAGAACAGTGCGGCTAATTCAATGGATAGATAGATGACGGTGTGGATAATTATGTAGGTAGATGGATATATGATAGGAAGTAGCCAAGAGTAAATTAAACCTTCCAATCACAGTATTAAAGACCTTCCAGTCACAGTATTAAAGACCTTCCAATCACTGTATTAAAGACCTTCCAATCACTGTATTAAAGACCTTCCAATCACTGCATTAAAGACCTTACAATCACTGCATTAAAGACCTTCCAATCACTGTATTAAAGACCTTCCAATCACTGTAGTAAAGACCTTCCAATCACTGCATTAAAGCCCTTCCAATCCCTGTATTAAAGACCTGCCAATCACTGTATTAAAGACCTTCCAATCACTGTATTAAAGACCTTCCAAAACTGTATTAAAGACCTTCCAAAACTGTATTAAAGACCTTCCAATCACTGTATTAAAGACCTTCCAATCACTGTATTAAAAAACCTTCCAATCACTGTATTAAAGACCTTCCAATCACTGTATTAAAGACCTGAAATCATCGGTATTAAAGACCTTCCAATCACTGTATTTAAGACCTTCCAATCACTTTCGTATTAAAAGATCTTCCAATCCCTGCATTAAAAAAAAAAATCTTCCAATCACTGTATTAAAGACCTTCCAATCACTGTATTAAAGACCTTGAAATCACTGTATTAAAGACCTTCCAATCACTGTATTTAAGACCTTCCAATCACTGTATTAAAGATCTTCCAATCCCTGTATTAAAAAACCTTCCAATCACTGTATTAAACACCTTCCAAAACTGTATTAAAGACCTTCCAATCACTGTATTAAAGACCTTCCAATCACTGTATTAAAGACCTTCCAATCACTGTATTAAGAACCACCGAATCACTGTTAAGAAGCCTCCTAATCATTACATACAAAGAACACCTCGAAGTAACCCTCTTTTAACACAGGTGTTCTAATCACTGTTAATCTTCGTTCTACAGAGTCACGCTAATCAGTACCTGTCCAAACTCAATCACTTTTATCTAATCATTTTTAGCCAAACTTCCCCCAGTCACTCTCTCAACCACCCTCGCTCTGTCTGTCTCTCTCTCTCTCTTTTTCTCTCTCACTTTGTCTGTCTATCTCTCTGTCTGTCTGTCTGTCTGTCTCATGGTAGTGTTTCATTATTATTATTATTATTATTATTATTATTATTATTATTATTATTATTATTATTATTAATTTGTATAGTAATAATGATTTAACAATAGATTTAATATACACTTTCTTTGCTTTTTTTCATTCAGATCTATCAATACTTTCTCCAGTGCTTTCTAGAGAAGACCACAAGGGAAAGTATTTAACTCTTAGCATTTTACTCTTTCACGACAGCAGGAAAGTTTTGATTGTGTAACTTTCTCTCAGGTTATCGAAGAAAGTCCTCACAACCCAAGAACTTTCTAAACTTTTACTGATTTTGTCAGATAATGTGAACTTTGCTTTCTAGTTGCATAACTCTGTGTTTAGGTGAATGTTTAAAAGATATTTAATCATCTCTTTGTGTTAGGAGAAAGAGAGAGAGAGAGAGAGAGAGAGAGAGAGAGAGAGAGAGAGAGAGAGAGAGAGAGAGAGAGAGAGAGAGAGAACACATACACCAACATGATGATTGAGATAAAAACAAGAACACTATTTTCATTGTAAGCTTCAAAGTTCAATAATTTAGAAGAGAAAATAAAAAAACAAAAAACAAAAACAAACAAAAACACTCACAAAACAAAAACACAAAACAAACACGCAAAAACAAGCACACAAAAACAAGCACACAAAAACAAACATGCAAAAACAAGCACACAAAAACAAACACGCAAAAACAAGCACACAAAAACAAGTACACAAAAACAAACACAAAAACAAGCACATGAAAACAAACACACAACAAACACACACAATTACCCCCTTAAAAAACACCAGCTTAATAACACATAGACCTGTCAGCGTCAAATTGCCTCCTCTTAAATATTTTTCCTGGTGTATTTTCAATAAAGTTCCGTAAATTCTCTCGGATGTCATAAGACCCAGATGGAGGCGAGGCTTATATTATTATACTCTGCAAGATATATTAATGCTAGTGTGTGTGTGTGAGAGAGAGAGAGAGAGAGAGAGAGAGAGAGAGAGAGAGAGAGAGCCTCAAACAATATCTTCACGCCATTTCCTTTCACTTACCACACTCCCTTCCATCCACACTCCCTTCCCTCCACACTCCCTTCCCTCCACACTCCCTTCCCTCCACACCTTCCCTCCACCAACCACACCACCTTCCCTCCGCCCTCCAGTAAACTATACGAGGGCTGGCAATTGGTCGCCCGTAAATCCGTGTGTGTGTGTGTGTGTGTGTGTGTGTGTGTGTGTGTGTGTGTGTGTGTGTCCGAGAATGTGTTTACCTTCGTGTTATAATTCTTATGGGTAACGTAGGCAATAAACGAGGGGGAAGACTCTACCCCTGTGTGTGACCCGGATACATAACAGGACAACGGTATGAGCTAACGGGAGCCAGAGAAACGGTGTAGACAACGGGGGAATTTTATTTTTTCTATTTGTAAATACTAAGTTACTGAGGGCTAGGAACGCCAGTGCAAGCGTTTGTTATCGCCTGGCTCGCCTCTCCTCGGGTCTTACAGCTAATGGTAGTGATGGTGGTGGTGGTGGTGGTGGTGATGGTGGTGGTGATGGTGGGGAGTGTGGTGATGTTGGTGATGATATTGTGGGTGGTGGTGGTGGTTGTGGTGTTGGTGGTGATGGTTGTGATAGTGGTGGTGGTGATTGTGGCGATGGTGGTGATGGTTGTGGTGATGGTGGTGGGGGATGGTGATGGTGGTAATTGATGATACTATTACTACTACTACTACTGATGATGATGATGATGATGATGATGATGATGATGACAGCAACAACAACAATAAACAAACAGTAACAAATAAACCAACTCACTACCATACCCACACTTACAAACAACAACAACAACAACACCTTCACTTACTTAAACATTTACAACAGTTGAACCATATATACTTACAATCGAAAAGATAAACCCATATATTGAGGCGTGTGCATGTTCCTGGACACCTGTGCATGTTCCTGGACACCTGTGCATGTGCTTAGACACCTGTGCATGTTCCTAGACACCTGTGCGTATACTTAGACAACCTAACCTAACCTAACCTAACCTAACCCAATGAGTCATATTCCGGCTATATATTTGTGGACCAATTACCTGGAATTTTATTATCGATAATGCTAAACGAATTTGCATAATTATCAAGGGAGGAAATTAAATATTTTTGTTATATGTTAATTTGTAAACATTGTTTGGCCTATTAGAGTAATGGAGGTGTGTTGTGTTACCTGGTGATTAGTATGTGTTGTGGGTAGGTTACTACAACCCACTGTATATAACACTTGTTGTTTGAAGATGGTATTGGTATTCTTAGTTGTTATTGTTCATGTTGTTATTATTTTGTTGTTGTTTTTGTTGCTGTTGTTATTATTATTATTATTAGTAGTAGTAGTAGTAGTAGTAGTAGTAGTAGTAGTAATAGTAGTAGCAGCTTCACTCCTCTAGTGTTCACAACCTCTGGTGGGATGGGCCCAAGTGCAAGATGTTTCTACGCCAGACTCGCGGAGCTGATCTCCGAACAGAAGCAGCAGCCCAGAAGTTATGTCACAGCCTGGATGAGATGTCGACTGTCCTTCTCTCTCCTTCGGTCGGCTTTGCTCTGCCTCAGGGGAACGAGAGCTTCTGCCCCTACTCCGACAACTGCTGCAGATATTGACTATGAGGCTACAGTCACTGAATGCCGCATGGATCTGCGGCTCAACTAATTTAACACAGATAGGATAGCTTCTTATGTATTAGGATATTTAATATTAAGGTAAATAAATGGTGGCGAAGGTGTGGCTATTGGGGGAGGCTGGAGGCCACGTAAAAAAAAAAAAAAAAAGTAATAGTAGTAGTAACGGCAGTAGAGTAATAGTGGTAGTAGTAGTAGTAGTACTAATAGTAGCAGTGGAATAATAGTAGTAGTAGTAGTTGTTGTAGTAAGGGCATATGGGGAGAGAATTCAGAACGTTGATCAAGGCAGCTTCACTCCTCTAGTGTTTACAACTTCTAGTGGGATGGAACCAAGTGCAAGATGCTTCTACGCAAGACTCGCGGAGGTGATCTCCGAACAGAAGCAGCAACCCAGAAGCTACGTTACAGCCTGAATGAGATGTCGACTGTCTTTCTCTCTCCTTCGGTCGGCTTTGCTCTGCCTCAGGGGAACGAGGGCTTCTGCCCCAAAGCCGACAACAGCTGCAGATATTGACTATGAGGCTACAGTCACTGAATGCCGCATAGACCTGCGGCTCAACTTATTCAACACAGATAGGATAGCTACTTATGTATTAGGATATTTAATATTAAGGTAATAAAATGGCGGCGAAGGTGTGGCTATTGGGGGAGGCTGGAGGCCAATCTAAAAAAAGTAGTAGTAGTCGTAGTAGTAGTCGTAGTAGTAGTCGTGATAGTAGTAATAGTAGTAGTGTAATTAAGTTTATTTACAACATACAAAACTAAATCGTGTCACAACTAAAAAATGAAATACTGAAAAAGAAAAATAATTATAAATCACGTAAATTTACATAATCCAATTGTATTTTAGTCCCATAGTATTTACTTATATCAATCCATTACAAATTATCAGCCATATTCTAATAATTTATATCATCAATAAGTAAAATATTAGTGTTTTATAAGTATGCATATAGTTAATTATTTTACGTCTGCTTAATTAATTCTGGTCGTTTTTCTTAATGGCCAACTTAATCAGTCTCTACTAATCATTTTAATTTGGTTTTATGTTTGAGTAAAAAAAATTAATTATGGTTTCACTTTTTTATGGTATTTTATGGTAGTACTTTAGGTGCTTACGTTTTGGTGCGTTGACTGCGTTTGAGTGCGTTTGGCCGCGTGAGGGTGCGTTTCGGTGTGTTTGGGTGTGTTTGGGTGCGTTTGACAGCGTTTGGCTGCGTTTGGGTGTGTTTGGTTACGTTTGGCTGCGTTTGAGTGCGTTTGGATAAATCAAATAAGAAAATAATTAAGAGTCCATACATATTTTGTAAATGTTAAGAGTTGGTGTTGTTTTACTTAACAATGGGGAAAATTATTGTTATCCGTTGTATAGGGAAGCCGGTTATTGTATTTCTATATTCATAATCGGATATATCGCTCTCTTAATATCCGACTATATTTTAATATCCGGGTATATCGATATAGTAATATTCCGATATAGAGATAGAGTATATAACGCGTATATATTATTGAGGATTGTTGTAGTGTGTGTGTTTGTGTGTGTGTGTGTGTATCTTTCTGCCTGTTCAGATCCCTTTCTGTTGTACTCTCTCTCGCTCTCTCTCGTTCTCTCCCTGTCTGTCTGTCTTTCTGTCTGTAGCTCCCTGTTTTTTGTTCTCTGTATTCTATCTACCAGTCTACCTGTCTATTATCTACGTCAGTCTACCGTCTTCAGTCTGTCACTCTGGTCGTCGCGTCAGACAGGAGGAGCAGCTTTAAGACAGAGGATCGCAGCTGTGAAGTTAACAGGAAAAACAGAAAAAGTTTGTCAAGAAAACTGCGATTAATTTCTAAAGTTTCAACAACTTTCTAACTAAAGTATAGAAAGTGTAAGTGTAGTTGAGTTAGGTGTAGTACTTTCTTCCCTCTCACTTTCTTTCTTTTCAGTTGCACTTTACACTTTTTTACTGAGAGTTTATGTATGTTTTATGTTTGTGTTTGTGTGTGTATCAACTGTACATGTGGTGACCTGTTGTGTAATGGTCAGCATACTCGCCTCGTAAGCGAGTGGACCCGGGTTTGATCCTCGGGTAGTGGGTGAAACTATGGGCACGTTTATTTACGCCATTTGCCTCTGTCTACCCAGCAGTAATTGGGGACCTGGATGTTAATCGATTTTCGGATCGTGTTCCGGGGTAATGGTTAGCCAGTGCAGTTAGTGAGTTGTCCGGTCTTCTCGGACTATTCCTTGACACTGGGTCATGCAGCTCGTTAACTCAAGGTATGGTTGTTGTGTTGGCGACAGCTTCTACACTTTAAACTAATTCATGCCTTGGTGGCCCTAGGGTCGGCCATCCTCGTACACGAGGGGCAACCATTTTGTGTGTGTGTGTGTGTGTGTGTGTGTGTGTGTTATCTCAGTGTTGTTGATGTATGACTGCGGCTCAACAGGTAAGGTCTTCGTGGATTAATTACAGAACTGGTTATAAAATATTTTGAGGTGAATTTCATCTCACTTTGACGAAACAATATTATAACTTTGCTTCATTATATAAAGTCTTTCAAGGCGTAACAAGGTTGGTAATAACACTAGTTCATTAACCATTAAAAATATTATAATCGACTGAACTCATTAGAAGCATCTAATTAGTTTACTCAGGTAACCTTCTTGGTAATATTGGTAACTGTCGGTAACAGTATAGATAAGCTACGTGCCTTAATTAACAACAGTATAACGGTACACTGAATACGTTACTACCTCATTACAGCGATAACTACACCACGGGTAATTTGTCCTCTTTGATATTAAGTTTACAATATTTCATCTGGGTTTACGTGTCAGATGAGGCACCGGCAGAGGACATCCGGAGTCATGTTGATCTTATCTAATAGTGAACCCTGATGGCTGAAACACACACACATATATCATTTCTCTTATCGAAGAAGAAACATGATATTATATTTTTTTGCGGTGTGAACAGGATACGTCAAGATGAGAAAAGAAATATACAGGTATTTTTATATTGTGAATATTTGTTTTATTTCATCAGGGTGTTGGGTGAAGGGGGGCAGTAAATGGTGGCGTCTATAGTCAAGGCTCGGAGTCACGTGTTGAGAGGAAACCGTGCTGAAAATATACTGGGCGTGTGCAGCTCGTTAAAACCTAACCTAACCTAACCTAACCCTATCTATAAATTGTAGTTTTTTCAATGTTTGTATTATTTGTTATAAGTTATGTCACCATTAGGAAAAATCGAGTTTCCTCCCTAAAATATTTTGTCGTGGGCAGTTTCACTTTTCTCCCAGCATATTTCCCCCAGCATTTTTCCCCAGCATTTTTCCCCCAGCATATTTCCCTGATCATTTTTCCCAGAAATTTTCCCTAGCCAACTCTGGCATTGGAGTCACCAAGGAGCACAACCTTATCTTCTCTGGGGATAGAGGTTAGCACTCTGTCAAGGTCGGTATAAAAGGCCTCCTTGGTGTCATCCTCTGCATCCAGTGTTGGGGCGTATGCACTGGTGAAGAAGGCATGACGTGAGTGATTCAGTGGGACTCTGGGCGTCATGAGGCGCTCGTTGATCTCAACAGGCATTTCAGTTAGCCTGTGTAGGATGCATTGGTGGATGGCAAAGCCAACTCCATAAAGGCAGTTTCTCTCCGCAGCAGGCTTACCCTTCCAGAAGAAGGTATAGCCAGACCCCCGTTCTATGAGTCGACCCTCGTCTGGGAGCAGGAACTCATTAATTACTGCTATGTCGATGTTATACCCAGACATCTCTTTTGCCACAAGGGCGGTTCTTCTTTCAGGACGCTCATTCTTGCCAGTATCTAGAAGGGTCACGACTTTCCATGCAGCGATCATAAGAGGTTGCATAATTTGTTTTTGCTTTGATCTGTGATAATGATTGTGTTTTCGACCGCACAAGGATGACCTTACTGGGTGCGGTTGCCCAGTCAGGTTAGTTCTTTAGGCAGGCTATGTTTAGGGCACCTTTTCTAGCCCCCTCCCCATGTGGGGTGTGCGGAGTGGCTCCTCGAAAGGGCTGCTCAGTCGCAAAGACCGGACCGGATTTTACTGCTGCCTAGATCCCAGTGCATAAACGACCATTTTATCTGTGTCGCCCATGAGCAGAGTTGTGACTAGAGTCTCCCGGCAGTCATCTACACACACACACACACACACACACACACACATACACCAGCAACTTTCCTCTCATCATCATAGGAGGAAAAACATTAAGTCGGCAGTAAATCAAGGTTTCGTTTTTCCTCGACTCGTTAATTGTTTTTCAGTTCGTCGTTTATCTCAGGAATGGGAACGAAACGCCTGATTGCAATTAAGGAACTCAAGAACTGATTAATTAAAGTTTCCAAGCAGCTGATGTCTGACTTTCTCTCTTTTGATCAGAATGATAATGTAAGATTTAATAATTATGTGTGTGTGTGTGTGTGTGTGTGTGTGTGTGTGTGTGTGTGTGTGTGTGTGTGTGTGTGTGTGTGTGTGTGCGTGCGTGTTACAGTTAAACTATAACGCCAGTAATCTCGTGAAATCCCAGGACATTTGTATAATATCATGTAATAACTAGTTCACGAAATGACTGAAATATTGGATTATTGGAAGAAAATAAGTTAATATGTAGTCAACCGTATGGCTTCCGAAGATTTAGATCTTGTTTAACCAACCTCATAGAAAGTTTTGAAGACTGGCTTATGTGGGATGATGAGAGTAAACATTTGGACTTAGTCTTTTGGGATTTCCAGAAAGCTTTTGACCCTGTTCCACATAAGAGACTTATATATAAGTTAAATAAATTGGGAATTAGAGGCCAAATCCTTAACTGGATTGAGGATTTTCTAAGTGGTAGAAAGTAGAAGGTGGTGATAAATGGAGTGGAATCCAGCTGGAAGGTATTACCAGTGGTGTTCCACAAGGAGGTGTTATTGGCCCTTTATTATTTATAAGCTATATGAATGATCTGACATCTGAAATTGATCCATCAACGTTTAAAATATTTGCCGATGATACCAAGATCTATGAAGAGGTTAAAATGCATTCAGAGAAGACTTCAGGATTGCAGAGAAATTTAAATCTGATGAACAATTGGTCAGAGGAGTACATGTTAAACTTTAACCCGAGTAAATATACTGTAATGCATGTCGGCAATAATGATCCTCAAATTGATTATTATATGAATAACCAAAGGCTGGATGTGGTAAAGGAAGAAAAGGATCTTGAAGTTGTGATAAGTAACAACCTAATGTTTAAGAGTCATACAGCAAAATCAATTGCAAAGGCGAACCAATCACTCGGAAAAGTTAAGAGAACGTTTACCTACATAAATGAAGTACTCTTTAAGACTCTATATTTAACTTACGTTCGACTCCACTTGGAATATTGTATACAGGTGTCAGGTGTAGACGCTGTATCACGGAGGTGAGATTGATAGTATTGAGAAAGTGCAGAAAAGAGCAACAAAAATCGTACCATCACTGACTAGCCTATCTTATGGGGAAAGACTGGCAAAATTGGTATTAACCATTTTGGAAGAGAGAAGGAGTAGAGGACTTTATCTAGACGTACAAGATGATAAATGGTTATGAAAATGTAGACAGATACAAAATTTTCAAAGACTGAATATATCAATGAAACTTGAGAGGACATAACCACACATTACAAAAGCAAAGAGCAAACAAAGAAAAACGAAGACACGCTTTCAGTCAACGAGCAGTGGACAGATGGAATAATCTGGACCAGTACTGTATGTAGTTCAGGCAACATCCGTTAACCAGTTCAAGAATCTCCTTGGTAGAGTCAACACATAGATGTGGGCCGAGCCTGGCAATAAATCCGACATGGGTAATCTTCACCAGGACTACTACTACTACTACTACTACTATTGTAATCAATTTTACACGATCACACTGAATGACTTTACACAATTTGTTGAGTCTACCATATCATTTATTTCGTTCTTCCTAATACACGTATACGTGAAACACCAAGTTGTTGACGTAAGTGTTACTTGTCGTCTCCTCCTAGTGAGTTTACCTACAGTCTGTATAACACATTAGTACAACACTCAAGAGTATATGGATAATGTTATATAGTTTGTTTATTACGTTGTTTTGGTGATGGTGGCCAGTGTTGGTAGTGCTGCCTGGTGGACGTCTTCGAAAGCGTAGACTTGAAAAATTAGTTTTGTCACTTGTTAACGATATATGACGATTTAATATAGTTGTTTTTCATCTCATTCTGTGTTTTGTTTTATTCGATTCATAAACTGAGTTAAATAAAATAAGAACAGAATTCTCCAAGTTTCTTCACAGTTGACGGACAGTTTGAGACACTGATGAGGACAGAGTTTGGAAGTGTTGTTTCAGAGGTTCGGGACAATGTGTTCGTTACCATGAAGTCATTCATATGGGATGATAGTCTTTATTATTGGAAGAGTAAAGGTTTCTTATGTGCATAGAATAATTTATGTTTAAAAATAACAAGTAATTACAAGGGCACTAGATCAGCGAATAAATTATTTTGGAAATTCAAATGGAGAGATGCAATCGAAGTCTTCTCACGGAAATGAGACAGGTTCATTTAGTGACATGAACCACGATGGTCAGTTCTGTTTCCGCTGTTGCCGTGTAAACAAGTGTCCCTGTGAGGTGTGATATAACATGTCATCGTTGGTGAAGGAATATAACAGCAAGAGGTAAGTGATGGTCAACACCGGTTGTATTTGTTGAGGTTAATGTGTTAATTATGAGGCAGTACAGTGAGGATGTAGTTGTTGTGGGCCGGACCTGACTCCACCCATAACACAACCAGCTGCTGAAACTATATAACATTACCTTATTCTCCTTCACTAAAAGTCCCTGCCAATCGCTCCATGAAAAACAACACAGATAATATTTCGTAGTGCTTTACTTGGGGGAATATGTAGACATATTGTTATACTTAAATGGCAATTACGAAAATTTGCTGCCAGTGTGTTTGCAATATGGCGTCTCGATCCACCAGCTGGCCGTGAAACGACTGTAGATGTTTCCCTACAATGGGTATTTTTTTAAAAACGATTTTTACATTATCTTATTTAGACATGATACATCGTGAGTATTGAATCATTTTAACTTTTGTGAAACTATAATCCCTCACTCCCTCCTTATGTTTACATTATCAGTTGGCGGAGTAAGAAGAAATATTGTAAGCTGGAATTTAAAACCAATGTCGCATCAAATACAAACTGTGTAACACATATGAATAGTATGGAAGTGCACTTTGCTTAATTTTAGCATCAAACCAAGGAAGCCTAACCTAACCTAACCAAATTGCTTTACTATAAATTTTAGTTAGGTGGGCCAGGTCAGGTTTACACACCGGTGAGGCCAGGGGGGACAGCCCCCCCTTGTATAGGAGTTTAGGTCAGATCCTTCTGGTTTCTCTGGTTAGGTTTAGTTAGACATGTATACAGTACTGATATTTGAGTCATTAGGTTAATGTTCTTGATCTTTTTATTCGGTAAAAATTTATTTCCTCTATTATTTTGGGGGGGAAGTTCCTGATAAACTGAAGAACTTTACTTCTGTTGAAAAGTTTCCTAGCTCGGCTCCTTAACCCGGACTTGTTCTTAAATATTACAGTATTAAAGGTGTTTTTACCTTACAATTTCTCTCTACTTCAAAATCCTGCCTAGTTAGGGTGATCAAAATTGCGTTTTTTTTAAGAGAAATCAAAGTAAAAAAAATATAGATTTCCAATGAAAACGGTGTGGCATAATGTATTTTTTGATCTCCCTATATTCAAGTCAGTATAGTGTTCCGATATTGACGTTTTCCGAATCCTTACCCTGACTTATCCTCACCTACCTTTACCGAACCATGCTGACACAACATTACGGCCTTGTATTATTTTGAAGTTAGTGTTAGATTTGTTACGTTCTTGGGTGAAGCTGTAGGAGGTCCCCCGGGTAGTAGTCGGAATTTTTGTGTGAAACATTACAGGAAAATTTCGTTATACTTCTCATGAATCTCGCACATAAACCACCATAATAAATGAAACCTGACAGTGGGCAGGACTATGAGGGGTAAAATGACATAATAGTATTTGGCA
>NW_024719958.1:62500-64428 GCF_018991925.1 Homarus americanus | reverse complement strand
CTTCACGTCCCCAAACACTTTATCCTAAACAGAAAGATCAAAGCCGACAAACACAACACAACACAACACAACACAACACAACACAACACAACACAACACAACACAACACAACACAACACAACACAACACAACACAACCACAACACCAATAAGATCACGTGATGCAAGTCTTCTCTAAACAACCAATCAGAAACCAGGATTATTGACCTAGTACGCGGTGTCACACCCCCCACCCCGCCCCACCTCACCCCACCCCACCCCACCCTCCCACCCACCCCACCCTACCCTACCCCCCACCCCACCCTACCCTACCCCACCCCCACCCCACCCAACCCTCCCCCACCCCACCACCCTCCCCTACAACCACCTACACCCAAAACCATAATTTTGAACATGACATAAACAATTTATTCTACAAGTGTGGGTACAATTTTGTGTGACATATAATAGTATTTGTCTGTCTGTCTGTCTGTCTGTCTGTCTGTCTGTCTGTCTGTCTGTGAGTACTCGGTTATACACGAAGAATTACCCCAGTGTGATAAGACCTAATTGAATCAAATTGAACATTATAAAACTGAGTGAATCACAAAGAAAAAATGATATAAATATTTAAATTATAAACATTATTATAGAAAACGTGGCAGATATTATTTAATGGGATACTTAAAAATAATATCCTGGTAGTTGAATTTATTTGTTTTATTAATTAAGTAAATGATGTGGTCTAAGACATTATCCCATCACTAAGGAAAAAAATAAGGAAAGTAAATAAATAGTTAGAAACACTTTTATGAAAACGTTAATGAACAGACTACGAGAAATGAGAAATTCTGGAGGAAACAAGAGCTTAATGGCGCGTTTGTGGGGGAATTTGGTGTTGCTTATGAAGGTGGAAGCGGCGCCCCTCCTCCCCCCTCCCACCCCGCTTCTACCCTTCCTCCTCCGTCACCCCTCACCCTCACCCCTCCCTCACCCTTCTACCCCCTTCCTCCTCCGTCACCCCTCACCCTCCCTCACCCTTCCCTACCTGAATCCTGCTGCCATTTGTTGACCACGAGTCGGAGAAATAAATATATAGGTACACAAGGAAACAGATAAGAAAGAAAGAAAAGAAAGAAAGAAAAAAATCCTACTCCTTATATATCAAATTCAAAACACAATTAACGTAATGAAAGAAACGAATACAAAAAATTGAAAGAAAAAGGTGATGTTAAATAAGAAAAAATAAAAATACAGTTACATATTGTTGTTGTTGACTCGGTTACAGGAATACAGAGTGAGGAGAGAAGTATGATGTATTCTGACACACCGACGATACAGGGAAGGAAGAGGTGAAGGCAAAATGAAAAAAGGTAAAAAAATGTGTGTTGACTGGAAAATATTTCACTTAAAGTTTAGCCACCCCAGTGTGTGTGTGTGTGTGTGTGTGTGTGTGTGTGTGTGTGTGTGCGTGCTTTCTTAATTACAGGTGATAATGGTCATAGCCTCCAGGTACAATATAGATGCGTTTGACATAGTGCTATATTGTAATGCTAGTGGGAGGGTGTCTACCCATATTATATTCTGTGTGTAAACTTTGATATATCTTACACACGCACACACACACACACACATACCGCACCAGACTAATCATCGCTACAAGGCACCCTGGACAGGCTACAGGCATGGACTACGGAGAACACGGTCACCATCAACCACACCAAAACCGTAATCATGCACATCAATACCGCCACCACTCCAGTGCAAGCCCCAGCAGTCACAGTGGGGCCCATCCTCTCCAGCTGGTGCAGTCTGCCAAACTCCTGGTGTTACCATAGACCACAAACTGGACTGAAGGCCCATGTAAATAACACAATCAAGGCAGCCTCGTACCGACTCTACATGCTACAACGACTTAGGTCACTTGGGACACCCATGCCAGAGCTGAGG
>NW_024719958.1:0-60000 GCF_018991925.1 Homarus americanus | reverse complement strand
TCCAGCGTATGAAATTTGACTCACCCTCTCTCTCTCACTTTCTTATTCATTATATAATATTCGAACCACAACACAAATATAGAACGAACCATTGACTCAACCTCTAATATTATACACGATTCGAACATTATAACCGAACCCTTTCGTTATTACAGATGTTCGAACTACACGTGATACATTCCAAACAGCAGCTTTCTTGTGTTGTTCGAAACACTACCAGGTGTGTGTGTGTGTGTGTGTGTGTGTGTGTGTGTGTGTGTAAGAAAAACAAAAAAACAAGCGAACAGAAGAACTCAACATTACACATACATATTCAAAAGACACACACACACACACACAGACACACATACACACACACACACACACACACACACCGCCTACCTTGCACAATTAATAATACCTGTGTCTGTTTCTGTGTTCGTATGTGTATGTGTGTGTGTGAGCGTCTGGAAATATAAAAACAAGTGAACAGAGGCGACTCATATTTCGCATACTCTACATATATTCGAACGACACAATTCGGCCCGGTAAAACAGCCTACGAGATGCTTTAGCAAGATGAGTTGGCTCTCTCAGGGGCCTGCCAGCACTTCGACAAACACTACACCCTGCCATCTGCCTCTCTCATTATTTTCCTTTTCATCAACGTTTTCTCTAACCCATTTCTTTATTATTTCCCCCCTCCTTCCTCCTCATTCTTTCTTTTCACCTTCTTCCATTTCCTCTTTCTCCTTCTATCTTCCTAACTTTTTCTTCATCCAAATTTTATTATTATTTTTTTTTATAGTCTCACTTATTACCTTCTCAATCCGTTTTCTCTCTCTCTCTAAGTATTTTCTTCCTCTCTCATCCATTTCTTTGTTATCTGTTATCTTCCCTCATCCATCATCTTTTTTCTCCTCCTCCTCCTCCTCCCCCTCCTCCCTTCCAATTCACCCCTTCCCTCCTCCTTCTCTTGTTATTTCCAATTCATATTTTTGCTCTTTTCTTCTTATACTGAAAAAAAAGAAAAAAAAAAAGAAGAACCTCTACACCTGCACCACAGTGTTCCCCAAGACTGCCTAACCTCCTCCTCCTCCTCCTTCCTCCTCCTTTCCTCCTCCTCCCTCCTCCTCCTCCTTCCCCCCTCCTCTTCCTCCTCCCTCCTCCTCCTCCTCCTTGTACATATCATCATCTCACACCTGCTTTCCTTCACTCTCTCCCCTCCTCCTTCTACTTCATCCTCTCCTCCTCCTCCATCTCCTCTTCTTCCTCCCTCCTCTTCCTTCTCCCTCCCCCACCCCATCACCTCCGTCTTCCGCACAATTCATCTTGCTACCCATAATTCCACTCACCTCCATAAATTCTCACCATATCACTGACTCTTCCATAAGCCTGAAGTGGCTCTACATCATCATCAATATCATCATCAGTCATCATCATCATCAATATCATCACCATCATCATCATCATCATCAGTCATCATCATCATCATCATCACCAGAAACACAACACATCAACAACAAAAAATAAATAAATAAATAAATAAATAAATAAATAATAATAAAAAAAAAAAAAAAAAATAATAATAATAATAATAATAATAATAATAATAATAATAATAATACCTACATAATCACATAACACACACACACACACACACACACACACACACACACACACACACACACACACACACACACACACACACACACACACAGACAGCTGCTGCATGGCGTCAATTGGTCAAGGTGAAATACTGGCAGAAAGAGCCGTAAATTAGAGATTTTCGTGAATTTTGACCCAATCAACACCACTATCACCACTACCATCACCACCACTATCACCACTACCATCACCACCACCATCACCACTACCATCACCACCACCATCACCACCACCATCACCACCACCATCACCACTACCACCACTACCAACACCATCACCATCAACACCACCATCATCACTATCACTACCAACACCATCACATCACCATCACCACCACCACAACACCATCACCACCACTATCATCACTATCACCACCAACACCACTATCACCATCACCACTACCAACACCATCACCATCACCATCATTACCACCACCACCACCATCACCACCACTATCACCATCACCACCACCATCATCACTATCACTACCAACACCACCACCATCACCACCACTACATCACCATCACCATCATCACCATCACCACCAACACCATCACCATCACCATCACCACTACAACACCATCACCACCACCATCATCACCATCACCACCAACACCACCACTATCACCATCACCACCACCAACACCATCACCATCACCATCACACCACCACCAACCACCATACCACCACCACCATCACCACCCACCACCACCACCACCACCATCACCACCAACACCACCACTCTCACCACCACCACCATCACCACCACCACCATCACTATCACCACCAACACCACCACCATCACCACCACACTCATCACTATCATTACCACCACCACCACCATCACCACCACTCATCACCATCACCACCACTATCATCACCATCACCACCAACACCACTATCACCATCACCACCACCAACACCATCACTATCACCATCATTACCACCACCACCACCACTATCACCACCACCATCACAATCACTACCACCACCACCACCACCACCTCAGTAATAGCCCTCTGGGATTTTTGTTCCAAGTACAGGATAATTATCTTCTTTGCCTTCCTCTTCCTCTTCCTCTTTATCATCTCTTCTCCTCTTCCTCTCATTCACCTCTCACTCGCCCTTATAGATGAAGAAAGGAATATATAAAGAATTATTTCATATATGACAAATTATAATAACAACTACCATTAATTAACAACAACAAATAAAACAACCATCACAACAACTACCACTATCATCAACAACAACAACAACAACCATCACAACAACTACCACTATCGTCAATGACAACAACAACAACCATCGCGATAACTACCACCATAACTACCACTAACATTAATAACAACAACAACAACAACAAAAAACCATCACAACAACAACTACCACTATCATCAAAGACAACAATACACTATTACCAACATCCTCATCAATTACAACAACCACCACCTTTACAACAACAACAACCATCGCGATAACTACCACCAACTACCACTAACATTAATAACAACAACAACAACAACAAACAACAACCATCACAACAACAACTACCTACACTATCATCAAAGACAACAATACACTATTACCAACATCCTCATCACTACAACAACCACCACCTTTTACAAACAACAACATTACCACCATCACAACTAACATTAATACCACTCACCAACACCACCAACACCACCACAATCACCACAAGCTTACTACCTCATCCATAACAATACTTACCCCATCACAATCCTCACTACCACTACCATCACCACCACTATCTCTACCATCCCACCACTCACCACAATCACCACAACCTTACCACCTCATCCAATACAACAAATACTAACCCCCATCACATCCTCACCACCACTACCATCACCACCAATTATTCTACCACTCCCACCACTACACACAACTACCACCACCACTAGTCGGGTCTCCCACGCCAAAAGCAGAACAAAAACTATTGTCTGTACAGTTTAAATGTGGAGGCCAGTTGTTGTTTGGCACTGTAGTTGGGCAACTTGTTTGGCACTGTAGTTAGGCACTTGTTTGGCAACTGTTGTTATGGCATTGCTGCTTGACACACCTCGATGCTATTGTTTGACACCGTGTTGTTCCATACTATTGTTTATATGTTGACTGGATTAATAATTGCTAGTGGTGTTAAAGTATTCGACATTGTCTTCATCTGGCACTGTTAGAACTACATCGACAGAGTACAGAGTGGGGTGGGTGGGTGGGTGAGTGGATGGGTGTGGGGTGGATGGGTGGGCGGAGAGGAAAGAAGTCTCAAGGTGTGCTGTTGCAGGTTCGGGTGCGTGGCGGCGGTATAGGTAGGAGCAACACATGCAATATAGATGTTGCGGTGTTTTGCGGTGCGGGGAGAGGGGGAGAGGAGAGAGGGGAGGAAGGGAAGGAGAGAGGGAGGGGAGGAGAGGGAGAGGGGGAGAGGAGGAGAGAGGGAGGGGGGAAAGGAAGGGAGAGAGGGAGGGGGGAAGAGAGGAGAGGAGAGAGGAGAGAGGGAGGGGGAAAGGAAGGGGAGAGAGGGAGGGGAAGAGAGGGAGAGGGTGAGAGAGGGGTAGGGAAGAAGGAGGAGAGTAATGTTCTTAAATTCCTTCAGTACGGTGACTTAACCCTTGAGTACGACAATGATTAAAACCCCATCAGTACTATTATTTAACCCCTTAAATTACAATGATTTAACCTCTTCAAAATGATAAATCAGCCCTGTGAGTACAATCCCTTGAGTACTAGGGTGTTAACTCTGAGTACACTGATTTAATCCCTTGAGAAATTTGACATTGTACCTCGAGGGGTTAAAGTCATCATACTCAAGAGGTCAATTAACCTATCCTCCATACATCACACTTGTACACAAACAACAGTACAGTACACTTAATAGTACAGGTACAACTTATCTCTAATTGCCAACGATACACAATTCAATTGATTCATTACGTGGGAAGAGAAACAAGAGAAACAAATACAGGTACAAGTAGGTGTACAGGTAGGGGTGCAAGGGGTGTACATAGGGGTAAAGGTAGGGGTGTGGTAGGGGTGTACAGGGGGTAAAAGGTAGGGGTGTACAGGTAGGGGGTGTACAGGTAGGGGAGTGCAGGTAGGGGTGTACAGGTAGGGGGAGTGTACAGGTAGGGGTGTGCAGGTAGGGGTGTACAGGTAGGGGTGTGTGCAGGTAGGGGTGTACAGGTAGGTACAGGTAGGGGTGTGGGAGGGGTGTACAGGTAGGGGTAGCAGTGTAGGGGTGCAGGTAGGGGTGTACAGGTAGGGTGTACAGGTAGGGAGTGTACAGGTAGGGGTGTACAGGTAGGGGTGCAGGTGGGGTGCAGGTAGGGGTGTACAGGTGGGTGTAACAGGTAGGGGAGACAGGTAGGGGTGTACAGGTAGGGGTGTACAGGTAGGGGTGTACAGGTAGGGGTGTACAGGTAGGGGTGTACAGGTAGGGGAGTGTGCAGGTAGGGGGTGTACAGGTAGGGGTGTGCAGGTAGGGGGTGTACAGGGGGTGTACAGGTAGGGGGTGCACAGGTAGGGGAGTGTGGGTAGGGGGTGTGCAGGTAGGGGAGTGTACAGGTAGGGGAGGGGCAGTAGGGGTGTACAGAGGGGGTGTACAGGCAGGGAGGCATGAGGTAGGGGAGTGTACAGGTAGGGGTGCAGGGGTGTACAGGTAGGGGTACAGGTAGGGGTGTACAGGTAGGGGTGTACAGGTAGGGGTACAGGTAGGGGTGTACAGGTAGGGGAGGTAGGGGTGCGGTAGGGGGTGTACAGGTAGGGGGTGTAGGTAGGGGTGTACAGGTAGGGGTGTACAGGTAGGGGGGTAGCAGGTAGGGGTGCAGGTAGGGGTACAGGTAGGGTGTACAGGTAGGGTGTACAGGTAGGGGTGTACAGTAGTAGGGAGGTACAGGTAGGGGGTGTAGCAGGTAGGGAGTGTACAGGTGAGGAGTTGTACAGGTAGGGAGTGTACAGGTAGGGGTGTACAGGTAGGGGGTGGCAAGGTGTACAGGTAGGAGTGTACAGGTAGGGGTACAGGGGGAGTGTACAGGTAGGGGTGTACAGGTAGGGGAGTGTACAGGTAGGAGTTGTACAGGTAGGAGTGTACAGGTAGGGGTGTACAGGTAACAGGTAGGGGTGCAGGTAGGGAGGACAGGTAGGGGTGTATAGGTAGGGGTGTACAGTAGGGAGGTGGGCAGGGGAGTACAGGTGGGGGGAGTTGTACAGGTAGGGGAGGTAGGTAGGGGTGTACAAGTAGGGGTGTACAGGTAGGGTGTACAGGGGTGTATAGGTAGGGGTGTACACGTGGGGAGTGTACAGGTAGTGAGGTACAGGTAGGGAGGTACAGGTAGGGAGTTGTACAGGGAGGTGCAGGTAGGGGTGTACAAGTAGGGGTGTACAGGTAGGGGTGTACAGGTAGGGAGTTGCAGGTAGGGAGGTACAGGTAGGGAGTGTACAGGTAGGGAGTGAACAGGGGGAGTGTAGAGGTGGGGAGTGAACAGGTAGGGGAGGTACAGGTAGGGGTGTACAGGTAGGGGTGTGTGGGGTGTACAGGTAGGGGTGTACAGGTAGGGGTGTACAAGAAGGGAGTGTACAGGTAGGGGGTGTACAGGTAGTGTACAGGTAGGGGTGTGCAAGGTAGGGGTGTACACGTAGGGAGTAGCTATAGGGGAGTATGAGGTAGGGGAGTGTGCAGGTAGGGGTGTACAGGTAGGGGTGTACAGGTAGGGGAGGTACAGGTAGGGATGTACAGGGTGTACAGGTAGGGGTGTTCAGGTGGGGGGTGTAAGGTAGGGGTGCAGGGGTGTACAAGAAGGGAGGTACAGGTAGGGGTGTACAGGTAGGGGTGTACAGGTAGGGGTGTACAGGTAAAGGTACAAGAAGGGAGAGTGTACAGGTAGGGGTGTACAAGAAGGGGGTATGGGCAGGTGTGCAGGCAGGGGTGTACAGGTAGGGTGTACAAGTAGGGTGTACAGGTAGGGGTGTACAGGTAGGGTGTACAAGAAGGGGAGGGTAGGGGTGCACAGGTAGGGGTGTACAGGTAGAGGTGTACAGGTAGGGTTGTACAGGTAGAGGTACAGGTAGGGGTGTACAGGTAGGGGTGTACAGGGGGTGTACAGGTAGGTGTACAGGTAGGGGAGTACAAGTAGGGGAGTGCAAGTAGGGGGTGTGTACAGGTAGGGTGTACAGAGGGGTACAGGTAGGGGTAGCAGGGAGGCAGGTAGGGTGTACAGGTAAGGGTGTACAGTAGCGGTGTACAGGTAGGTGAACAGTAGGGGTGAACAGGTAGGGGTATACAGTAGGGTACATGTAGGGGTGTACAGGTAGGGGTGTACAGGGGATAACAGTTAGGGGGTGTACAAATAGGTGTACAGGTAGGGGTACAGGTCGGGGTGTACAGAGGCAGGTAGGGGTGATACAGGTAGGGGGTGTACAGGAAGGTGTACAGGGTGTACAGGTAGGTGTCCAGGTAAGAGGTAGGGTCAACAGGTGTACAGGGAGGGGTACAAGGTAGGGGTGTACAGGTAGGGGGTGTACAGGGGTAGGGGTGTCCAGGTAGGGGTGTAGAGGGGGGTGTACAGGTAGGGGTGTACAGGTGGGGTGTACAGGGTACAGGTAGGGGGTACAGGAAGGTGCAGGTAGGGGTGTACAGGTAGGGGTGTCCAGGTAGGGGTGTAGAGATGGGGGGTGTACAGGTAGGGGTACAGGGAGGGGTGCAGGTAGGGGTGTACAGTAGGGGGTGTACAGGTAGGTGGTGTAGAGATAGGGGGTACAAGAAGGGAGTAAAGGTAGGGGTGTAGAGGTAGGGTGTACAAGTAGGGAGGTACAGGTAGTGTGTACAGGGAGGGGTGTACAGGTAGGTGCAATGTAGGGGGTGTACAGGTAGGGGCGTACAGGTAGGGGTGTTCAGGTAGGGGTGTACAAGAGTGAGGTACAGAGAGGGGTGTACAGGTAGGGGGTGTACAGGTAGGGTGGGCAGGGGCGTACAGGTAGGGGTACAGGTAGGGTGCATGAGCAGTGGAGTGTACAGGTAGGGGTGTACAGGTAGGGTGTACAGGCAGGGGTGTGCAGGTAGGGGTGTACAGGTAGGGGTGAACAGGTAGGGGTGTACGGTAGGTGTACAGGTAGGGGTGTACAGGTAGGGGTGAACAGGTAGGGGTGTACGGTAGGGGTGTACAGGTAGGGGTGTACAGGTAGGGGTGTAGCAGGTAAGGGGTAAACAGGTAGGGTGTACAGGGTGTACAGGGTGGGTAAACAGGTAGGGTACTGGTAGGGGTGTACAGGTAGAGGTGAACAGGTGAGGGGTGACCTCTTTCACTAGCACCACACCTTCCCCTTCACTAGTGCCACATCCCTTCACTAGTGCCACACCCTTCACTAGTGCCACACCTCCCTTCACTAGTGCCACACCTCCCTTCACGAGTTCCACACCTCCCTCACTATTGCCTCACCCCCTTCACTAGTGCCGCACCTCCCTTCACTAGCACGACACCTCCCCTCACTAGTGCCTCACCTCCCTTCACTAGCACGACACCTCCCCCTTCACTAGTGCCACACCTCCCTCTCAAGTGCCACGTCCTCTTTACTAGCACCACCTCCCTCACTAGTGCCACACCTCCCTTCACTAGTGCCTCACCTCCCTTCACTAGCACGACACCTCCCCTTCACTAGTGCCACACCTCCCCTTCACTAGTGTCTCACCTCCTTCACTAGTGCCTCACCTCCCCTTTACTAGTGCCTCACCCCCTTCACTAGCACGACACCTCCCCTTCACTAGTGCCACACCTCCTTCACTAGTGCCTCACCTCCCTTCACTAGTGCCTCACCTCTTCACTAGCACACCTCCCCTCTCACTAGTGCCACACCTCCCTTCACTAGTGCCTCACCTCTCCCTAGTGCCTCGCCTCCCCTTCACTAGTGCCTCACCTCCCTCTCACTCACACACCTCTCACTAGTGCCACACCTCCCCTTCACTAGTGCCTCACCCCTTCACTGGTGCCACCTTCACTAGTGACACACCTCCCCCACTAGTGCCACACCCTCACTAGTGCCACACCCCCCATCACTAATGCCACACCTCACTAGTACACCTCCCCTTCACTAGTGCCACACCTCCTCACTAGTGCCACACCTCCCCTTCACTAGTGCCACACCTTCACTATGCCACACGTTCCCCTTTCACTAGTGCCACACCTCCCCCTTCACTAGTGCCACACCTCCCCATCACCAGTGCCACACCCCCTTCACTAGTGCCACACCTCCCATCACTAATGCCACACCTCCCCCTCACTAGTGCCACACCCCCTTCACTAGTGCCACACCTCCCCCTTCACTAGTGCCACACCTCCCCATCACTAGTGCCACACGTCCCCTTCACTAGTGCCACACCTCCCCATCACTAGTGCCCACACCTCCCCATCACTAGTGCCATACCTCCCCTTCACTAGTGCCACACGTCCCCTTCACTAGTGCCACACCCTCCCCATCACTAGTGCCACACCTCCCCATCACTAGTGCCATACCTTCACTAGTGCCACACGTCCCCTTCACTAGTGCCACACCTCCCCATCACTAGTGCCACACCTCCCATCACTAGTGCCATACCTCCCTTCACTAGTGCCACACGTCCCTTCACTAGTGCCACACCTCCCCATCACTAGTGCCACACCTCCCCATCACTAGTGCCACCCCTTCACTAGTGCCACACCCTTTACTAGCGCCATACCCCTCACTAGTGCCACACCTCCTTCACTAGCATCACTCACGCCACTCTACAGAATGGCCCCATCACTATCCTAACCCCATCACCACCATCCTTCCTCATCAATATCCTCCCCCATCACCACAATCCTCCTCCCCATCACCACCACCATCCTCTTCTCCATCACCTCACCATCTCCTCCCCATCACCACCATTCTCCTCCCCACCACCACTCATCCTCCTCCCATCACACACCACCATCCTTCCTTCCCATCACCACCATCTTCCCATCACCACCACCCTCCCCATCACACCATCTCATCCCATCACCACCACTATCTCCTCACACCACCACCATCTTCCACACATCCATCCCATCACACCACTCCTCATCCCATCACCACCATCACCACCATGTCCACCATCACCACTATACTACTCTCCTCCACCACCCCCATTCTCGTCCCCACATCACCCCACCAAAACTCTTCTCCTCCCCTCCCACCAACCCTCCCTCCCTCCCCACTCTTCCCCACCACACAATCCCCACATCACCTCACCCTCTAACAACAGAAATGGCCCAAAACAATAACACAACTCCCTCCCTCCACCACCCCCTCTGACTACACACCTGACCCCTCCCCTCCCCATCTCCCCATCTCCACCACCTCTGACTACACCTGACCCCCCTCCTCACCTCCTCCACCAACCCCCTGACCACATTCTGGTACCTCCCTCCTCCCACCTCCCTCCCCACCCATCCCCATCATGACTGTGAAAGCGGAGGAATTAATTATATTGGTAATTGTCATAACAGAAAGGTCCAGTGTCACGTGATGCTAAGTTTTAATTTGATTGAGTTGAACAAAGTGACACCTGTTGCCCCGCTCTCTGATGATGGTGATGATGATGATGATGATGATGATGATGGTGATGATGATGGGTGATGGTGATGATGATGGTGATGGTGATGATGATGGTGATGGTGATGATGGGTGATGGTGATGATGATGGTGATGGTGATGATGATGGGTGATGGTGATGATGGGTGATGGTGATGATGATGGTGATGGTGATGATGATGGGTGATGGTGATGATGATGGGTGATGGAGGATGATGGGTGATGGTGATGATGATGGGTGATATGATGATGATGGGTGATGGTGATGATGATGGGTGATGATGATGATGATGATGATGATGATGGGTGATGGTGATGATGATGGGTGATGGTGATGATGATGATGATGATGATGATGATGATGATAGATGATGTGGTGATGATGATGGGTGATGGTGATGATGATGATGATGGTGATGATGATGGGTGATGGTGATGATGATGGGTGATGGTGATGATGATGGTGATGATGATGATGATGATGATGATGATGGGTGATGGTGATGATGATGGGTGATGGTGATGGGTGATGGTGATGATGATGGGTGATGGTGATGATGATGGTGATGGTGATGATGATGATGATGATGATGGGTGATGGTGATGATGATGGGTGATGATGATGATGATGATGATGATGATGATGATGATGATGATGATGATGGGTGATGGTGATGATGATGGGTGATGGTGATGATAAGGTGATGGTGATGATGATGGGTGATGGTGATGATGATGATGATGATGATGGATGATGATGATGATGATGGTGGGTGATGGTGATGATGATGGTGATGATGATGATGATGATGATGGTGGGTGATGATGAGATGATGATGATGATGATGATGGGTGATGGTGATGATAATATGATGGTGATGATAATGGTGATGGTGATGATGATGGTGGGTGATGGTGATGATGATGGGTGATGGTGATGATAATGGGTGATGGTGATGATGATGGTGGGTGATGGTGATGATAATGGATGATGGTGATGATAATGGGTGATGGTGATGATGATGGTGGGTGATGGTGATGATGATGGTGATGATGATGATGATGATGATGGTGGTGATGGTGATGATGATGATGATGATGTAGGTGATGGTGATGATAGGTGATGATGATGATGATGATGGTGGGTGATGGTGATGATGATGATGATGATGATGATGATGGGTGATGGTGATGATAATGGGTGATGATGATGATGGATATGATGATAATGGGTGATGGTGATGATGATGGTGATGGTGATGATGATGATGATGATGATGATGATGATGATGATGATGGTAAGATGGTGATGATGATGGTGATGATGATGATGATGATGATGGTGGGTGATGGTGATGATGATGATGATGATGATGATGATGATGGGTGATGATGATGATGGTGATGGTGATGATGATGGGTGATGATGATGATGGTGATGGTGATGATGATGGGTGATGGTGATGATGATGGGTGATGGTGATGATGATGATGTATGATGGTGATAATGATGGGTGATGGTGATGATGATGGGTGATGGTGATGATGATGGTGATGGTGATGATGATGGGTGATGGTGATGATGATGATGATGATGATGATGATGGGTGATGATGATGATGGGTGATGGTGATGATAATGGGTGATGATGATGGGTGATGGTGATGATAATGGGTGATGGTGATGATGATGGGTGATGGTGATGATGATGATGGGTGATGGTGATGATCATGGATGATGGTGATGATGATGGATGATGATGATGATGATGTAGGAATGAGAATTGACCTAACTCACCTCACCACACACTCTCTCTCTCTCTCTCTTCACTCTCCTTCTTCATTCTCTCTCTCGTAAGCCCACTTTATCACCTCTTAAACATAAGCGTCAATTTTACTAGTCATTAATGTAAGGATATAACACTTAGGTGACCGTGAGGCCTTATAAGGTAATGTTACATTCTCTTCTCTCTCTCTTCTCTCTCCTCCCTCCTTCATCTGTCCTTCCCTCCACCTCTCTCACTCCCTTGTTCCTTCTTCTTCCCCTCACTCTCTTCCTCCTTCTTTCTGTCCTTCCTTCCTTCCTTCCTTCCATTCCCTCCTTTCTTTCTCTCTCCTTCCTCTTCACCTCCTCCCTGCCATCTACCTTATGCCGACATTCTAGATCCTCTCTCTCTCCCTCTCTCTCTCTCTCACTATTTCATATTCTTTCTTTCCTTTCCGTCTCCACATGTTAGAGTCTTAAGTTCACCCCAGCCCTCCTCCTCCTCCTCCTCCTCCTCCTCTTTCTTCTTTTCTTCCTCACTCCATTCAAAACACCCTCCTTTTCCTTCTCCTCCTCTTCCTCCCCACCACATCATCCTCTAACTCCTCCCTCCCTCCCACCATATCATCTCCTGTCCTCCTCCTTCCTCCCACTTCCTACCCCTCCCATCCTTCCTCCCTCCCATCAATCCTCCTCCCATCCTCCTCCCTCCCATCCTCCTACCTCCTCCCATCCTCTCCTCCTCATCCTTCTCCTCCCATCCTCCCATCATATCATCCTCCCATCCTCCTCCTCCTCCCATCCTTCCTCCCCCTCCCATCAATCCTCCCTCCCATCCCTTCCACCACCTGTGCCTGCACACTAACTACTGCACCTGCAAGACATGGAAGAGGCCAGGTAGGTCGACCCAACACCATCCACCTCCTAGTCTCCTCCTGCCCTCCTCCTGCTACCTCCTCCTTACTCTACTCCTCCTCCTCCTCCTGCTACTCCTCCTCCTCCTGCTACTCCTCCAACTCCTGCTACTTCTCCTACTCCTGCCATTCCTCCTCTTCCTCACCTTATAGTTTGTCTTCTTGCTTTTTCTTCAATTTTGTTTTTAATATTTTCTTCTTCTCCTCTACCTACTGTACCCCTTCTTTTCCTCTCTCTCTTCCCCCATCCTTCCTTTCCTCCTCTCCCTTCCTTCTCTCTTCCTCATCTCCACCTTCCACCTTCTTCCCCATCCCTCCATCCCTCTGTCCCTCACCTCATCCTTCCCCCTCCCCCTCCCCTTCCTTACTCCCTCCCCCACCTTCCATTCTCCTCTCTCCCATCCTTTCCCCATCCCTTTCACACCCCCTCACCCCTCTTTTCCAATCCCCTTCTTTCCCCCATCCCTCCCACCCATCCCTACTCCCCCACTTCCTTCCTTCCCTCCTCCCTCCAATCCATTTACCCACCGTACCTGCATGAAGCATTATTCACCCCAAAGCCCTTCAACCTCGCCCAACCCACTCTGGCGGGAGAGACACGATGTTCTGCCCCCATCGTCATCACACTTGGGCCGCCCAGGATGCCTCAGTCCTGGGTCTCGTAGCAGGTCGCGCTGCACAGTTCTTAGTCAAGCATCGGGGAAAGTCCAGGTACGAGGGATCCTGCTAGACGCCTGGGGAGAGAAGGAGAGAGAAAGAAGAGGGAGAAGGAGAGAGGGGAGATGGAGGGAAGTGGGGAGGGAAGGAAGGATTGGAGGAAGGAAAGAGAATGGGTGGGGGAAAGAGAGAGGGGTAGGGAGGAGGAGAGGCAAAGAGGAGGAGAAAAGTGGGGAGGAGGAGGGAAGGGGAGAGAAGAGAGGTGGGGAGAAAGGAGGGTGAGAGAGAAGAAAGGATTGGGAGAGAGAGAGAGACGAAGGAAGAGGAGAGAGGGGGGTGAAAGAGAGATAGGGGAGAAAGGAGAGGGGGAGGAGAGGGAAAACGGGGGAGAAAGAGGGAAAGAGAAAAGGAGAGAGGTCGAGAGGAAGACATTCTAGGTGTGAGGAGCAGCAAGAAGAGGGAGAAGGAGGGAAAGAAGTAAGGGGGAGGGAGAGGTGGAGGGGGGGGTAGGGGAGGGAAAGCCGGGTTAAGCTTGATACAAGGTCTCGCAGGAGGACGAGAAAGAGGAGCAGGAGGAGGAAGAGGGAGAGGGAAGAGGGGAAGAAGGGGAAGGAGGAGGAGGAGGAGGAGGAGGAGGAGACTGGTTGGTTGCTTAATGTCAGGGGTGGGGAGAGGACACCAGAAGGGAGAGGAGGAAAGTGAGGGGACTTGGAGGAGGGGAGAGTAGATGGAAGGGTCATGGAGGAGAGGGGAGAAGAAGAGGAACTTGGAGGAGGGAAGGTAGTAGGAGGAGAGAGGAAATGGCTAGAGGACGAGTGCACGAATGATGAGAGAGAGAGAGAGAGAGAGAGAGAGAGAGAGAGAGAGAGAGAGAGAGAGAGAAATAAACTAGATATTTATGTTGACGTTGAGACAAAAAGAGGCTGGAGAGAGGTACAGAAAGAAGAAGAAAGAAGAAGAAAGAAAGGAGGTGTGAGAGATAGTGAGAGATAATGTCTTACTGATCATCATGACTTAATTAACACACCTCATTAACCTGTATAAAGGTAAGCTTGTGGAGTCATCTCATGTGATACCAAACATTCAATCACCAACCAGACATACGATAGAAAGAAAGAAAGAAAGAAAGAAAGAAAGAGAGAGAGAGAGAGAGAGAGAGAGAGAGAGAGAGAGAGAGAGAGAGAGAGAGAGAGAGAGAGAGAGAAGAACAAGTCACTGGTTTATTAATGAGGTCTCAGTGAAGTGATGTAAGGTGGAGGGAAGGAAGGTTAAAAATAAAAAGTCCAGCTTGGTGAGAATATGTAGGAGGGAGGGTAAGGAGGAGGGAGGAAAGGAGGGAAGGAGGAGGGAGGGAGGGTAAGGAGGGAGGAGGAGGGAGGTAAGGAGGGGAGGGGAGGGAGGAGGAGGGGGAGGGAGGGAGGGAGGGTAAGGAGGGGAGGGGAGGGAGGGAGGGAGGGAGGTAAGGAGGGAGGGAGGGAGGGTAAGGAGGAGGGAGGAGGTAAGGAGGGAGGGAAGGAGGAAGGAGGGAGGGAGGGAGGTAAGGAGGGTGGGAAGGAAGGACGAAGGAGGGCAAGGAGGGAGGAGGGTGGGGGCAAGGAAGGAGGGAGAGAGGGAGGGAGGGAGGGTAAGGAGGATGAGTAAGGAAGGACGAAGGAGGGTAAGAGAGGAGGGATGGGGAGGGCATGGAGGAGGGTAAGCAAGGAGGAGGGAGAGAGGGAGGGCACGGAGGAGGGTAAGCAAGGAGGGAGGGAGGGTAAGGAGGAGGGATGGGGAGGGTACAGAGGGAGGGGTAAGTAGAGGAGGGAGATCGAGGGAGGGAGGGAAGAAGGGGGAGGGTAAGGAGGGAGGTGTGCCGGTACCTTAAGAGTGAAATAGTTGGAATGCGGCCGAAGGAGGTTAAGGGCCTGATGTTGATGATGTGATGTGGGGGAACGAGGAGAGAGGGTGTCACTTTGAAGGGGGGAGGTAGGGGAGAAGAGGGGTGACATACTGAGCGAGGAGGGGAAGAGAAGGAGGGGTAGGAAGGATGAGGAGAAACGGACAATAAGGAGGAGGTGGTGAAGAAGAGGAGGAGGAAGAGAAGGAGAAAAGAGGGACGACACACGAAGACGAAGAGACAGGGAAGAGGAGGAGAGGAGGAGAAGAGAAGAAGAGGACGACACACAAACGAAGAGACAAAGAGAGGGGAGAGGAGGAAGGAGAGAAGAAGAGGGACGACATGAAGACGAAGAGAAGAGGAGGAGAGAGGAGGAAGAAGAAGAGGACAACACACGAAGAGAAGAGACAGGAAGAGAGGGAGAGGAGGAGAAGGAGGAGAAGAAGAGGGACGACACACGAAGACGAAGAGACAGGGAAGAGGAGGGGAGAGGAGGAGAAGGAGGAGAAGAAGAGGGACTAGCACACGACAACCAGGAGGAGGAAAACATGAGCTTGAAATACAAGTGACGCAGACAGGGGAGAGAAAGCAAGAGGGGGAGAGGAGAGGAGAGGAGCAAGAGGGGGGAGAGGAGAGGAGAGGAGAGGAGAGGAGAGAAGAGGAGAGGAGAGGAGGAGAGGAGAGGAGAGAGAGGAGAGGAGCAAGAGGGGAGAGGAGAGGAGAGGAGAGAAGAGGAGAGGAGAGAAGAGAGGAGAGGAGAGGGAGAGGAGCAAGAGGGGGGAGAGGGAGAGGAGGAGAGAGAAGAGGGAGAGGAGAAGAGGAGAGGAGAGGAGAGGAGAGAAGAGGGGAGGAGGAGAGGAGAGAGAAGAGGAGAGGAGAGAAGAGAGGAGAAGAGGAGAGGAGGAGGAGAGGAGGAGCAAGAGGGGAGGAGGAGAGGAGAGGAGAGAAGAGGAGAGGAGAGGAGAGGAGAGGAGAGAAGAGGAGAGGAGAGGAGGAGGAGAGAAGAGAGAGGAGAGGAGAGAGAGAGCAAGAGGGGAGAGGAGAGGAGAGAAGAGGAGAGGAGAGAAGAGGAGAGGAGAGGAGAGGAGAGAAGAGGAGAGGAGAGAAGAGGAGAGGAGAGGAGAGGAGAGGAGCAAGAGGGGAGAGGAGAGAGAGGAGAGAAGAGGAGAGAGAGAAGAGGAGAGGAGAGGAGAGGAGAGGAGCAAGAGGGGGGATAGGAGAGGAGAGGAGAGAAGAGGAGAGGAGAGAAGAGGAGAGGAGAGGAGCAAGAGGGGGAGAGGAGAGGAGAGGAGAGAAGAGGAGAGGAGAGAAGAGGAGAGAGAGAAGAGAGAGGAGAGGAGGAGAGAAGAGGAGAGGAGAGGAGAGGAGAGGAGCAAGAGGGGAGAGGAGAGGAGAGAAGAGGAGGAGAGAAGAGGAGAGGAGAGGAGAGGAGGAGGAGAGGAGCAAGAGGGGGAGAGGAGAGGAGAGGAGAGAAGAGGAGAGGAGAGAGAGGAGAGGAGAGGAGAGGAGCAAGAGGGGGGAGAGGAGAGGAGAGGAGAGAAGAGGAGAGGAGAGAAGAGGAGAGGAGAGGGAGAGAGTAGGCAAGAGGGGGAGAGAGGAGAGAGAGGAGAGAAGAGGGAGAGAGAGAGAGGAGGAGAGAGAGGAGAGGAGAGGAGAGAGAGGAGGAGAGGGGGAGAGGAGAGGAGAGGAGAGAGGAGAGGAGAGAAGAGGAGGGAGAGGGAGAGGGAGAGAGCAAGAGGGGGGAGGGGAGAGGGAGAGGAGAGAAGAGGAGAGGAGAGAAGAGAGAGGAGAGAGAGAGGAGCAAGAGGGGGGAGAGAGAGAGGGAGAGGAGAGAAGAGGAGAGGAGAGAAGAGAGAGGAGAGGAGAGGAGAGGAGAAAGAGGGGGGAGAGGGAGAGAGAGGAGAGAAGAGGAGAGAGAGAAGAGGAGAGGAGAGAAGAGGAGAGAGAGAGAGAGAGGAGAGAAGAGAGGGAGAGGGAGAGAGGAGCAAGAGGGGGGAGAGGAGAGGGAGGAAAGAAGAGGAGAGAGAGAAGAGGGAGAGAGAGGGAGAGGAGAGGGAGAGGGAGGAGAGAGGGGGAGAGGAGAGGAGAGGAGAGAAGGAGAGAGAGAAGAGGAGAGGAGAGAGGAGAGGAGAGGAGAGGAGCAAGAGGGGGGAGAGGAGAGGGAGAGGAGAGAAGAGGGAGAGGAGAGGGAGAGAGGAGAGAGAAGAGGGGAGAGGAGAGAGAGGAGAGAAGAGGAGAGAGAGGAGAGGAGAGAGGAGGAGGAGCAAGAGGGGGAGAGGAGAGGAGAGGAGAGAAGAGGAGAGAGAGAAGAGGAGAGGGAGAGAGAGGAGAGGAGAGGGAGAAGAGGGGGGAGAGGAGAGGAGAGGAGAGAAGAGGAGAGAGAGAAGAGGAGGAGAGGAGAGGAGAGGAGAAAGAGGGGAAAGGGAGAGGGAGAGGGAGAGAAGAGAGGGAGAGAAGAGGGAGGAGAGGAGAGGAGAGGAGAGGGGAGCAAGAGGGGGAGAGGGAGAGGAGAGGAGAGAAGAGGAGAGGAGAGAAAGGAGAGGAGAGGGAGAGGAGAGGGAGCAAGAGAGGGAGAGGAGAGGAGAGAAGAGAGGAGAGAAGAGGGAGAGGAGAGGAGAGGAGAGAGAAGAGGGGGGAGAGGAGAGAGGAGAGAAGAGGAAAGGAGAGAAGAGGAGAGGAGAGGAGAGAGAGGAGAGGAGCAAGAGGGGGAGAGGAGAGGGAGAGGAGAGAAGAGGAGAGGGAGAGAAGAGAGAGGAGAGAAGAGGAGAGGAGAGGAGAGGGAGCAAGAGGGGGGAGGAGGAGAGGGAGAGGAGAGGAGAGAAGAGAGAGAGAAGAGGGAGAGGAGAGGAGCAAGAGGGGGAAGGGAGAGGAGAGGAGAGGAGAGAGAGAAGAGGGAGAGGAGAGGAGAGGAGAGGGAGGGAGCAAGAGGGGAGAGGGAGAGAGAGGAGAGAAGAGGAGAGAGAAAAGAGGGAGAGAGAGGGGAGAGGAGCAAGAGGGAGAGAGGGAGAGGAGAGGAGAAGAGAGAGAGGAGAGAGAGGAGCAAGAGGTTAGAGAGGAGAGGAGAGGGAGAGGAGAGGAGAGGGAGAGAGAGGGGAGAGGGCAAGAGGGGAGAGGAGAGCAAGGTGGGGGAGGGGAGAGGAAAGGAGAGGGGAGAGAGGAGCAAGAGGAGAGGAGAGGGAGAGAGAGGAGCAAGAGGAGAGAGGGAGAGGAGAGGGAGAGGGAGAGGAGGAGGAGAGGAGATGGAGAACTTACCAAGCATGTTAAACTGGGAGGAGGATCAAGAGCCTAACAACTCTTATTGGTTACAACATGGAGAAGGGTGAGGCAAGGATGAGGGGAGGAGGCAAGGTGAGGGGAGGAGGCAAGGGGTGAGGGGAGGAGGCAAGGGGTGAGGCGAGGGGGAGGGGAGGAGGGGGGTGAGGGGAGGGAGGCAAGGGGTGAGAGGAGGGTGAGGGGAGAGAAGGAAGGTGAGGCGAGGGTGAGGGGAATATGGCAAGGGTGAGGGGAGAGAAGAGGGGTGAGAAGGAGGTGAGGGGGGAGAGAAGGAAGGGGTGAGACGAGGGGTGAGGGAATGAGGCAAGGGGTGAGGGGAGAGAAGGAAAGGGGTGGAGGCGAGGGTGAGGGGAGAGAAGGAAGGGGTGAGACGAGGGTGAGGGGAGGGGAGGGGAGGAGGAGGAGGAGAAGGAGGAGGAGGGGGAGGAGGAGAAGGAGGGGAGGAGGGAGGGAGGAGGACGAGGAGGAGGAGGAGGAGGGGAGGGAGGAGGAGGAGGGGAGGAGGAGGAGGGAGGAGGAGGAGGAGGGAGGAGGAGGGAGAGGAGGGGAGGAGGAGGAGGAGAAGGAGGAGGGAAGGAGGAGGGAGGAGGGAGGGGAGGAGGAGAAGGAGGGGAGGAGGAGGAGAAGGAGGGGGAGGAGGAGAAGGAAGGGGAGGAGGGGAGGAGGAGGGGAGGAGGGGGGAGAAGGAGGGGAGGAGGAGAAGGAGGGGAGGAGGGGGAGGAGGAGGGGGGAAGAGGGGAGGGAGAAGGAGGGGAGGGGAGAAGGGAGGGGAGGGAGGAGGGGGAGGGGAGGAGGAAGAGGGAGGAGGGGTAGGGAGGGAGGAGGGGGAGGAGGGGGGAGGAGAAGGAGGGGAGGGGTAGGGGAGGAGGAGGGAGGAGGAGGAGGGTGAGGAGGGAGGAGGAGGGGGAGAAGGGGGAGGAGAAGGAGGGCAGGGAGGAGAAGGAGGGAGGAGGAGGAGGGGAGGTGGGAGGAGGAGGGAGGGTGGAGGAGGAGGGGAGGAGGAGAAGGGAGGGGGAGGAGGAGGAGGGGAGGGGAGGGGAGGGGGAGGGAGGAGGGGAGGGGGGAGGAGGAGGGGAGGGGAGGAGGGTAGGGAGGATTAGGAGGAGGGGTGGGAGGAGGAGGAGGGGAGGGGAGGGAGGAGGAGGAGGAGGAGGAGGAGGAGGGAGAGAAGGAGGAGGAGGAGGAGGGGGGAGGAGAAGGGGAGGGGGGAGGGAGGAGGGAGGAGGAGGGAGGAGGAGGAGGGAGGGGAGGGGAGGAGGAGGAGGAGGGAGGAGGAGGAGGAGGAGGGGAGGGGAAGGGGGGAGGAGGAGGGGAGGTGGGAGGGGAGGTGGAGGGCGAGGAGGGGGGGAGGAGGAGGAGGAGGAGGAGGAGGAGGAGGAGGAGGAGGAGGGGGTGGAGGGGGGGGCAGGAGGGGGAGGAGGAGGAGGAGGAGGAGGAGGAGGTGGGGAAAGGAGGAGGAGGGAGGAAGTACATGATGAAGACTTCTGAAAGCTGGGAGGAGAGAGAGAGAGAGAGAGAGAGAGAGAGAGAGAGAGAGAGAGAGAGAGAGAGAGAGAGAGAGAGAGAGAGAGAGAGAGAGAGAGAGGACGTGAAGATGCAGACGAGGAGGTGTGTGTAGGAAGGCAGGTGTGTGTAAGGCAGGTGTGTGTAGGTAAGGCAGGTGTGTATGTAGGTAAGGCAGGTGTGTATGTAGGTAAGGCAGGTGTGTATGTAGGTAGGCAGGTGTGATGTAGGTAAGGCAGGTGTGTGTAGGGCAGTGTGTGTGTAGGTAAGGCAGGTGTATGTAGGTAAGCCAGGTATGTAGGTAAGGCAGGTGTGTGTGTAGGCAAGTCAGGTGTGTGTAGGTAAGGCAGGTGTGTATGTGTAAGGCAGGTGTGTATGTAGGTAAGGCAGGTGTATGTAGGTAAGTCAGTGTGTATAGGTAAGGCAGGTGTGATGTAGGTAAGGCAGGTGTGTAGGTAAGGCAGGTGTACAGTATAGTAAGTAAGGAAGAAATTTGAGTTGGAAGGAGGGAAGAGGAAGAGAAGGAAGATGTAGGAGGAAGGAGGAGGAGGAGGAGGAGGAGGAGGAGAGGAGGAATAGAGCCACTGTCACCCCGGAGGACCAAGACGAGACAGAGGAAGACGGAAAAGGGTGGGACGGTGGACAGTGAGAGAACACCAGGACGGCGGGCAAGATTAAGGGCTGACTGTATTAACTATATGGCACCCTTGATAGTTACCCCTGCTAGTTGGTCCCCTCATTCTCACCCTCCCTGTTTCTCTCCCCTCTCTTCCTCTCTCTCTCTCTCTCTGTCCTCCTTTCTCCCCTTCACCCCTCTCTCTCTCTCTCTCCCCACCTCCCTCACACCCCACCTCCTCACACCCTCCCCCACCTCACCCCCTCACCCTCACCCTGACACTTGGTTACCCTTAAAACTGTAATTAGGAAAGAACTTATTGATGAATTTGACGCAAGTACACAAGTGCAAACAGGCACTAGTCGATCCATAGTTTACCATGATGAGATGTATCAAGTGAAACATGTATATGGAGCAAGTAACAAGATCACTAGATTACAAGATGTTGTAACCGCTAGATTAAGGTTAGGATATAAGTACCTTTGGCAGTATGTTCCTCAAGCAGATGTAACCAAGACTAAATGTAAAGTGTGTGGCCAGACATATGGCCACACACTTGAACACTACGTCCTCGACGGTGTGAAGATAGAACCTTTTAGGGACAGGTCCAAGCACACTGTGTGTGAAATGGCACAACACTTCATCTCTAATGGCAAGATAGCCGACATATTAAGATTGTATCCACTTTTTTGCACTTAGTAACTATATCAGTTCTCATGTACAGAACCAAATACGCAATGTGCTTGAATACCTCTCACGTAAATGTGAATAACAAAGTGTGAGGCCAGACATACTGCCTCACACGCCTGTACTCACGCATTTGTAAATAAGTTACCCTTTATGTATAGAACTAAACAAATAATGTAAATGAAATAATGTGTAACATTCAGTGCCATAATATCCTGACAACGGGGGTTAATTATTATGACCCTTTGTAAACTCTACTCTGTAATCCTTTTGCGCTACCGCTCACAGGATGAGTGTGGGGTGCACAATAAAGTAGCCGCTGCAAGCGGCAAAATAAAAAATCAATGGCTCTCGTCTCCCTGCCCATCGCTGTAGACGCCTTAAGCTGCCTCTACTAGTTGGTTAGAGGAGAGATATAATTAGATATTGGAGAAAGTGTATATGTCAATACTGTTGCCCTATAAAACACCGCCAAATATTTACCACTAATCAATATTCCTATAACTAGAGATATTGTCCCCGTGAGAGAGAGAGAGAGAGAGAGAGAGAGAGAGAGAGAGAGAGAGAGAGAGAGAGAGAGAGAGAGAGAGAGAGAGAGAGAGAGATCTAGGAGACACGTGGGAGAGATGAGACCTTCTTTCTTCTTCCTCTCTACACAAGCTGGGAGAGGCACACGTGAGATGGCCTCGAGAAGAAACACTGAGAGAGAGAGAGAGAGAGAGAGAGAGAGAGAGAAAAGAGAGAGAGAGAGAGAGAGAGAGAGAGAGAGAGAGAGAGAGAGAGAGAGAGAGAGAGAGAGAGAGAGAGAAGACGTATTTAACATGACTGGACAATGGAAGAGGAGAGGAGAAACAGCAGATGATTGAAGAGGGTGATGGTGATGATGGTGATGGTGATGATGGTGATGATGATGGTGATGATGATGATGGTGATGATGGTGGTGTCGATGGTAGTGGTGGTATGATTTATTTAATGTTGATGGTTGTTGATAGTGATGGTATTGTTAGTGGTAATGATAGTGGTTGACGATGAAGGTATGGTGATAGTAATGGTGATGATATAGTGATACACAATCTAGCTAAGAGGGAGATATACTATAGTGTTGACCACAGGACAGGGCCACCACACCGTCAGGGAGAGTAATGGCACCTCTCTCCCTGCAGACACGGAGGGCGATCTTCTCTCCTGCCGCACACAGACAGGGAGCTTAGGGTGAAAATCCATCCCTTCTGTCGTTCAGCTAAGGATGTCCACCGTTCACCCTGCCCAAAGCTAAGGATGTCCACCGTTCACCCTGGCCACAGCTAAGGATGTCCACCGTTCACCCTGGCCACAGCTAAGGATGGCCACCGTTCACCCTGTCCAAAGCTAAGGATGGCAACCGTCTACCCTGCCCAAAGCTAAGGATGTCCACCGTTCACCCCTGGCCAGCTAAGGATGTCCACTGTTCACCCTGTCCAGTGCCAAGGATGGCCACCGTTCACCCTGTCCAAAGCCAAGGATGGCCACCGTTCACCCTGTCCAAAGCTATGATGGCCACTGCCCACCCTGTCCAAAGCTGGGTGATGGCCACTGTTCACCTGACCAAAGCTAAGGGATGGCCATGCTCAAATTCAGTCCAAAGCCAAGGATGGCAACCGTTCACCCTGACCAGCTAAGGATGGCCACTGTTCACCCCAATTGTGCTTTTCATATGTACACGCCCACCCTGCCCAGTTAAGGATGGCCACTGTTCACTCCTGGCCACAGCTAAGGATGACCACCGTTCACTCCTGGCCATTAGCTAAGGATGACCACCGTTCACCCTGCCCAAAGCTAAGGATGTCCACTGTTCACCCTGGCCACAGCTATGATGACCACCGTTCACCCCTGGCCACAGCTAAGGATGACCAATGTTCACCCTGCCCAAAGCCAAGTGATGTCCACTGGTTCACCCTGCCTTAAAGTTGTTGTCGGCTAACGTTCACCCTGCCCAAAGCTAAGGATGGCCAACGTTCACTCCTGTCCAGCTAAGGGGATGGCCACTGTTCACCCCTGGTCCAGCTAAGGATGGCCACTGTTCACCCTGCCTCAAAGCTATGATGGCCACCGTTCACCCTGACCAAAGCTAAGGATGGCCAATGTTCACCCCAAAGTGCCTGTGTTAAGGATGGCTACCGTTCACCCTGCCCAGCTAAGGATGCAGGCCACTGCTCCACCCTGCCCAAAGCTAAGAGATGAATGGATGAAATAAGGAGAAAAGACAAGGATAGGTGAATGGAAGGAGGGATGGAGGGAAGAAATGAGGAGAGGAGGAGTAATGAATGGGGGGAAGGAGGGAGAGAAGGAGGAGGGGAGGGAAGGGGACAGGAGAAGACGGGAGGGGGGAAGGGGGAGGGGAAGGGGAGGAAATAATAGAGCAGTGTTCTCAGCTAATATCATGCAAGATGTCTCCCAAACTTATCCAACTCGGCCGCTCCGCTTCTCAACTTGTGAACGAAACCTTAGCCAGAAGAAGCGTTTATGCAAATGTTTAAAATTGAATGGCGATGCAAATAAAGCGTGAAGTTCATTGTATGTGCATTTATAGAATCGAAGTCTCCATGTGGAAATTAATAACGCCTACTACCTCCCCCCACCCTCACCCCTCTCACCCCACCCCCAGAAGGAGATGGATCCAGTGTGTTGAGACGTGAAGGAGGAGGGATACAGATGGAAAGGAAGGGAAGGAGAGGAAGGATGTGTTTGTCAGGGAAGGAGGGAAGGAGGGAGAGGGAAGGGAAGGATGTGTTTGTCAGGGAAGGAGGGAGGGAGAGAGGGAGGGAAGGATGTGTTTGTTAGGGAAGGAGGGAAGGAGGGAAGGTGGGAAGGAGGGTTTGACGAGGGGAAGGTTGAATGAACTAAAGGAACAATGGATGGAAGGAAGGAGGAGAGAGAGAGAGAGAGAGAGAGAGAGAGAGAGCTAGATGGATGAATGGGTGAAAGAAGGGAGAAAACAAGTAGGAGTTGGATGAATGGATGGATGCAGTATGGATGAAAGCTATTAATTATGATTGTATTATTTTTTTTTATTCATTGTTGCTAATAAATTATCCTGAATGAGTTTATTTACTTATTTTATTTCAACAGCTAATAATAAGTATCGTTTGTTGAGTGTGACGTTGTGTTCATGTCTGAGTTTGTTGGTGGTGAGTGGTGGTGAGTGGTGGTGAGTGGTGGTGGTGAGTGGTGGTGAGTGGTGGTGGTGAGTGGTGGTGGTGGAGTGGTGGTGGTGAGTGGTGGTGAATGGTGGTGGTGGTGGTGGTGGTGGTGGTGGTGGTGGTGGTGGTGGTGGGTGAGTGGTGGTGGTGAGGTCGTGGTAGTGGTAGTGATGATAATGGTGGTGGTGGTAGTGGTAGTGATGATAATGGTGGTGGCGGTAGTGGTGGTAATGCATAACACATTCTCTTCTGTAATGACGAATACATCGTACCGGTACTAATGACTGGTAATTGAAGCACCTAATGACCCTGGTAGTTGAAGCACCTAATGACCCTGGTAGTTGAAGCACCTAATGACCCTGGTAGTTGAAGCACCTAATGACCCTGGTAGTTGAAGCACCTAATGACCCTGGTAGTTGAAGCACCTAATGGCCCTGGTAGTTTCGTTTAAATGTTCAAGTGAAACGTCTGGCGAATTTAACTTAGACGTTTAAATTCTCACCAGAAATTAAATCCGGGTTTGGTTGGATTAGGTTAGGTTAGGTTAGGTTAGGTTAGGTTAGGTTAGGTTAGGTTAGATTAGGTTAGGTTAGATCAATAGACTAATTTAATATGTTAGGTTAGGTTAAGTTAGGTTAGGTTACATTAGGTTAAGTTGCATTAATCCATTAAGTTAATGCTTTTTTAAGTTAGGTTAGGTCGAATTATAGCACTACGCCAGACGATAACGTTCGCCAGAGTTCTGCTCATACTGGCGTTCTCTTTTTAGGTCCAAACATTAAAACTGTATCAGGAACTGTAAAAGGTAAAACTTGTACTTCAGCTACTAAGAGAGGCAGCAATTCACTACCACAACCATTATACAATTTCTACACTGATTCTGCATTCCACAATTTACATAATACACTCATACGCAATCCTGTATTACCTACATTATATCGTCGTATGCTTAAATATACTATACATTTAGTTGTATTATCGACACACACATGGGACACAAAACATGGTCCCTGTAATTCGAATAATATTGTTGTTGTTGCTACGGTGACCTGATGGAGGAGGGGAGGAGAGGGAGGGAGGTTAGTAGGAGGGCAGGGAAGGGGAGGTTAGTAGAGGAGGAGGGAAGGGCAGGGGAGGATAGTAGAGGGGGAGGGCAGGGAAGGGGAGGTTAGTAGGGAGGGAGGGGCAGGAAGGGGAGGTTAGTAGAGGAGGGAGGGAAGGGCAGGGGGAGGTTAGTAGGAGGGAGGGCAGGAAGGGAGGTTAGTAGAGGAGGGAGGGCAGGAAGGGGAGGTTAGTAGGGGAGGGAGGGAAGGGCAGGGGAGGTTAGTAGAGGAGGGAGGGCAGGGAGGGGAGGTTAGTAGGAGGGAGGGCAGGGAAGGGGGAGGTTAGTAGAGGAGGGGAGGGAAGGGCAGGGGAGGTTAGTAGGAGGGAGGGCAGGGAAGGGAGGTTGGTAGGGAGGGAGGGCAGGGGAAGGGGAGGTTAGTAGAGGAGGGAGGAAGGGCAGGGGAGTTAGTAGAGGAGGGAGGGGCAGGGAGGGAGTTAGTAGAGGAGGGGAGGGCAGGGGAGGAGGTTAGTAGAGGAGGGAGGTGCAGGGAAGGGAGGTTAGTAGAGGAGGGAGGGAGGGGCAGGGGAGGTTAGTAGAGGAGGGAGGGCAGGGAAGGGGGAGGTTAGTAGAGGAGGGTGCAGGGAAGGGGAGGTTACTGGGAGGGGGCAGGGAAGGGGAGGTTAGTAGAGGGAGGGAGGTGCAGGGAAGGGAGGTTACTAGAGGAGGGCGGCAGGGAAGGGAGGTTAGTAGAGGAGGGGCGGCAGGGAAGGGGAGGTTAGTAGGAGGGAGGTGCAGGGAAGGGAGGTTAGTAGAGGAGGGAGGGCAGGGAAGGGGAGGAGGGAGGGGAGAAGGACGTGTGTTAGTGTTATTCTCTCTATTACCCTCAATATTGTCATCTCATTTGACTATTTAACGGCCTGTGATTATGTATATATTTTGTTGTTTCTAGATGTTCAGTTGACTCTTTTTTACTTATGTTTTCGTTATCATTGTCCCGGTACTTGAATTCTCTCTCTCTCGTTTGACTATTGTTTATGTTATGAGTTGACTTGAGTGTTTGATAGCGTCACTGTCATGTCATTTCTCTGTTTAGATGTTTGTCAGATTTATCATAAACTCATTTGATTCTCTAGTAAAAAAAGTACATACACTTATTCCTTTTCATACATACATACATACATACATACATACATACATACAGTGCCTCCTCACACTACACACCATACAACACCCCTCCCTCCCCCCCCTCTTCCACCACTACCAACCATCTCCTACCTGACGCCAGACTCTCATTTGACCACGCTGGCACCTCACACTCGGGCTGATTAAGCTAACACCGCACGCTCATTTGACTACCTGACACTACACGCTCATTTGACTACGCCAACAGCCGATGCTCATTTGACTACACAAGCATAGCACTTTCGTCTAACTTGGCAGCCCTCCACGACGCGTGTTTGAAGACTCCGCCACGGTCTACGTTATCCGCACGTAGAGAAGTTAATGAAAAGGTTGTCTGTGTGTCGAGTCGTGCACGAGGACGGCCAGAAGTTTATCTGCCGGGACTCAGCGCTCATTTGCATATTACTAATTGATAATGTACCTTCTGGTGGTGGTGGTGGTGGTGGTGTGAGTGGAGTGGTGGTGGTGGTGGTGGTAGTAGTGATGTTGGTGTTGGTGATGGTGTGAGGGTGGTGCCGGTGGTGGTGGCAGTGATGGTGATAAAGGCAGGCAGGCAGACAGACAGGCTATACCTACACGCAACAAGGATACACCACCCCTCCCCCACCACCATCAACACCTGTGTCTAAAATACCACAGGTGACCCCCCCGTAACAGCTCCCCACGTACAGTACATTATGCCAAGACTTCGTGGCCAAGAATGACAAAAATGTAATTATGGACACAACACAACACTAATTATCAAAGTATCAAAAACTTCCACTCAAGAACATAGACATTATTGGCATACCGGACCTCATAACGGAAATATGTGACCGCTCGCCGCCTCACCTTAATTCGCTACGTCCTTACCTGGGTAAATACCTTGACCCTCCGCCACCTCCATTCACTAGACACAAAGTTCAAGCAATATTTATTTTTTTTAACTTTATGTGACCTTATATGTTACCTCTAAGTCCATATATTATTCACAAAGGTCAAAATATTCTCTATTTGACTCATGACCTCTAAGATTCAGCTTCTTTACTCCAATAATTTATTACGTGTACATAATTCCACTTTGACCTCACTTAACCTATGCTGTATTGTCGTCCTTCATTCCATTTACTGGGTCACAACATTCACCTCATGACCCAACATGACCCAACAGCCTCGGGTTATGGTTGTGGTCGAAGTGGTAGTCTCAACACAACAACAACAACAACTGAATCGAATTTGGAATTGTTAGATTCGTTTCGTTATAAGAGAGAAAGTAATTAACATACGTAATCTCTTTTTAATATATTATTTCTATGTCTTACTGAACTAATTTTTCTCTCTCTCTCTCTCTCTCTCTCTCTCTCTCTTGCAACACCCCCGGCAGTACTATACAGCCTCAGATACAGACATAGAGCGTTACTACAAACTTCACACCCTGGACCCCCGAAAATTACAGTTTATGTAATTTTTGTTACAGGAAGTGTCTTAAAAAGGTCCTGGTGGCTAATTGCAGCTTTATGTTCCCTCTGGGTCTTAGAAATGTAATAGTTTAGTCTTGAAACATGTACCAGTCTGTTCTGAAACATGTACCAGTCTGTTCTGAAACATGTACCAGTCTGGTCTGAAACATGTACCAGTCTGTTCTGAAACATGTACCAGTCTGTTCTGAAACATGTACCAGTCTGTTCTGAAACATGTACCAGTCTGGTCTGAAACACGTACCAGTCTGGTCTGAAACATGTACCAGTCTGGTCTAAAACATGTACCAGTCTGGTCAGAAACATGTACCAGTCTGGTCTAAAACATGTACCAGTTTGGTCTTAAACATGTACCAGTCTGTTCTGAAACATGTACCAGTCTGGTCTGAAACATGTACCAGTCTGGTCTGAAACATGTACCAGTCTGGTCTGAAACATGTACCAGTCTGGTCTGAAACATGCACCAGTCTGGTCTGAAACATGTACCAGTTTGGTCTGAAACATGTACAAAGAAACCTCCATATAACGGACTTATTTCTCCATATAATCCGCTAGATAGAGGTTCACATCTAACTGACCCTCGATATACCGGACTTTCCTCTCAATATATTCCGTTAAAGAGAGGTCTCACTGTAACAATGCTAGTTTTCAACATGTATAATACCGGTGTTAGAAATTCAACAAAGAGACTTCGTTAATAAACTACCTTGACCTTTTAGACAACGCAAGACGTGTAGCAACCATCAGACGTATAATAAATGAGTCTTATACCACGTAACAAACTTCCTCTCTATAATCACCACTCGTCACATACTAAGTCCGATTATAGACCAGATTATAACAACTGTCTCTACGTATAATGTAAGTTAATGTTAAATGAAGTTAATTAACATAGGTATTATTTCTTAGGGGGAAGAATTACGTTATGTTAGGTCACTATATTATCATTCAGGGAAGATCTATAAGTCACTTCAGGTCACGCTCTGAACCTTGGAATTACACTTACTGTTTTTATCATCCTGTTGACCTCAGAAGAAAAAAAATGGCTTCATATATGCACCGGGGACTCTACTACTACTACTACTATTACTACTACTACTACTACTACTACTACTACTTTTTTCTTAATAACGTGGCCTCAGCCTCCCAATAGCCACACCTTCGCCACCATTTATTTACCTTATTATTAAATATCCTAATACATAGTAGGTATCCCAGCTGTGTTAAATTAGTTGAGCCGCAGATCTATGCGGCATTCAGTAACTGTAGCCTCATAGTCAATATCTGCAGCAGTTGTCGGAGTAGGGGCAGATGCTCTCGTTCCCCTGAGGCAGAGCAAAGCCGACCGAAGGAAGACAGTCGACATCTCATCCAAGGCTCTTATAACTTGGGCTGCTGCTTCTGTTCCGAGATCAACTCCAGAGTCTGGCGAAAACATCTTGCACTTGGGCCCATCCCACCAGAGGTTGTGAACACTAGAGGAGTGAAGCTGCCTTGATCAACATTTTGAATTCTCTCCCATATGCCCTTCTCTTGTCGTTCTCGTTCCTTCTATGTGCAGCATCGAGAGCTAGGTTACAGTGACATGCGGCCATGGGATCAAAATCCTGATGTCAAAGCTCGCTGTCCCCGCGTCCAGAATCCTCGAGCACTGACGTCCACACAGGCTTCGTTAGATGTGTTTGAAGTCCTGTGTTGGAAGATCTCGCCATTCAATGGAAGGAGGTCGGTTCTACCATGACGTCCCGGCAGATTTCCTTCAACATATTTGCTGTGAGATCCCTACCTCGTCATGCCTCATGCATAAGCCCCCCTTCTTGCAGACCATGGCGTGATCGCCATCATGGAAGAACCCACACACGCATTGGGAGGGCAAACCATCTACTGCCCAACCGTACCTTAGAGCAATGGCATCTGTAAATTCTTGTTTGTTAAAGGCTGAAACCATTTGCCCTTATCATTAACATGGTTAACTACTACTACTATAGACATATAAAGAAAGAGATGATGTCCACAGAATAAATTAACCTTTGAATTCGTCATCAGAAAAACGAGAGAGATGTACAACCCCCACAAATTCCGCCCTCCACCCCCACTCTCACCCATCACCACCTCCCTCCCCCCACTCTCCACCCATCACCACCTTCCACCCCCCACTCTCTCCACCCACCACCACCCTCCACCCCACTCTCTCCACCACCCATCACCACCCCACCCCTACTCTCTCCACCCACCACCACCCTCCACCCCCACTCTCTCCACCCATCCCACCTTCCACCCCCCACCTCTCCACCCACCACCACCCTCCACCCCCCACTCTCTCCAACCATCCACCCACCCCACCCCCTCTCTCCACACACCACCACCTCCACCCCACTCTCCACCCCATCACCTCCCACACCCCACTCTTCACCCATCACCACCTCTGTCTCATCATCATCATTATCGTGGTCATCATCATCATTCGCTCTGTGACACGTCTTTAGTAGCTCCAACTCGTTCCTAATTCTCGACAAACTGGGATCCGACTTCCAACTTGTTTCAGACGCATTAAATATTTGGGTGGTGGGATGGCTGGCGGTGATGGCTGGCGGTGATGGCTGGCGGTGATGGCTGGCAGTGATGGCTGGCGGTGATGGCTGGCGGTGATGGCTGGCAGTGATGGCTGGCGGTGATGGCTGGCGGTGATGGCTGGCGGTGATGGCTGGCGGTGATGGCTGGTGCTGAGTGGTGGTGGTGATGGTGGTGGTGCTAGTGGTGGTGGTGGTGATGGCTGGTGCTAGTAGGTGCTAGTGGTGGTGGTGGTGGTGGTGGTGGTGGTGCTGGTGATGGTGGTGGTGATGGCTGGCGGTGATGGCTGGCGGTGATGGCTGGTGCTAGTGGTGGTGGTGATGTGGTGGTGGTGCTAGTGGTGGTGGTGGTGATGGCTGGTGCTAGTGGTGCTGGTGGTGGTGGTGGTGGTGGTGGTGGTGGTGCTAGTGGTGGTGGTGGTGGCTGGTGCTAGTAGGTGCTAGTGGTGGTGGTGGTGGTGGTGGTGGTGGTGCTAGTGGTGGTGGTGGTGATGGCTGGTGCTAGTGGTGCTAGTGGTGGTGGTGGTGGTGGTGGTGGTGGTGCTAGTGTGGTGGTGGTGGTGATGGCTGGTGCTAGTGGTGCTAGTGGGTGGTGGTGGTGGTGGTGGTGGTGGTGTGCTGAGTGGTGGTGGTGGTGATGGCTGGTGCTAGTGGTGCTAGTGGTGCTAGTGGTGATGGCTGGCGGTGATGGCTGGTGCTAGTGGTGGAGGTGGTGATGGCTGGTGTAGTGGTGCTAGTGGTGGTGGTGGTGGTGGTGGTGTGGTGCTAGTGGTGGTGGTGGTGATGGCTGCATGGCTGGCGGTGATGGCTGGCGATGGCTGGCGGTGATGGCTGGCGATGATGGCTGGCGGTGATGGCTGGCTGATGGCTGGTGGTGGTGGTGGTGGTGGTGGTGGTGGTGGTGGTGGTGGTGGTGGTGGTGGTAGGTGGTGGTGATGGCTGGTGCTAGTGGTGGTGGTGGTGGTGGTGGTGGTGGTGGTGGTGGTGCCTCCCTCCTTCCTGGGGCCGCTTTGGGGATCTTCTCCTCTTCCTCTTCCTCCTCCTTCTTATCCCCTCCCTTTGCTGCGACTGGTGATGATGATGGTGGTGGTGGTAGTGGTGATGGTGGTAGACAGTGATGGTAGTGGTGGGTGGTGTAGTGATGGTGATAGTGGTGGTGATGACAGTGGTGGTAGTGGTGATAGTGGTGGTGATGATAGTGGTGGTAGTAAATATTACAAGAATAACACCTACAATGAAGTTATAACTTAATATAATCTATCTCTCAAAAACTATAATAATTCGGTTTTATCTCAATGAGTATTTCACAACTGACTCATTTAACATTTAGCATTTTCCTTCTTTATTTTTCTTCCTATGATGAAGACAATCATTTCTTCCTTCATCTTCATAACAAACTATTGCCATTTTATCGTCACACGCAGACCGAGATTTTCAATCAGTGGGAAAGTGCCACATCACTTCTCCCTGTCTCCCCACACACCCCACACCTCTCTGCCCCACACCTCCCACACCTCCCACCCCCACCCCACACACACCCTAGCTGTTTATTGCTATCTAATGACTGTGACTTAGGGTTCAGTTATAAGTTAGAAAATCAGTGGAATATCACACACACACACACACACACACACACACACACACACATACACACACACCACACACACACACACACACCACACACACACACAACAAACTGTTCTGTCATTACCTCAAATTTCAATCAAAACTTAATTTTAAAAAAGTAGCTTTTGACGGCCATCTTGTATTTCTTAAATGGTTAGATAAGACAGACTTGGGACCGAGTTTTTGTTGGGAGGAGGAAGGAAGAGGTGGTAGGAAGAGAGGAAGAGGAGGAGGAGGAGAAAGAATGGGGAGGAGAGGCGGGAGATGTAAGCAGAATACATCTTTAAACACACCAAAAATACAAAAAAAAACTACATTACAAAACATTAAACTTTCAAGGAAAAAACAAATTACAAAAAGTACAAAAAAAAACTACCTCACAAAATACAAAATTACAAACAAAAAATAAAAAAAATAAAAAACATCCAGCATATTTCTTTCCTCGCCTCTGATCATCTCACAGTCATTCTTCTTATCTGTCCTTTAAATAAACAAAGCACAACGACTGTGCTAACTAAACCTCACCCAGAGACGTGAAAAAATGGATATTGTTTTAATTGCATAACTGTTCGTCTAATTGCAGAAAATTACACTTGTTTCGTGAACCTTGTTGCAGAGTTGCTGTCAGGCAGCCACTTTTGGGTCTGACTTTGTTGATGGACCTTCATTTAAATTTTTAAGTAACTGCGTGAGCCTTTCCTGGATGTTATAGGGGGGTGAGGGGGGGGAGTGAAGGTGGGGGGGAGGTTGAGGGGTGGGAGGAGAGGGAAGAGGGTGTGAGGAGGGTAGAGGTGGTGGGAGGTGAAGGGTAGAGGGGTGGTGAGGGGGTGAGGGGTGTGAGGGTGGGAGAGAGAGGGGTGGTGGGGGAACAGAGGCAGGGGTCTGACAGTAAGGAAAAACATGACAGAACCAAAACACAAAGGTTGATAAAACTGTAACTATCAATACAGATCTGACAGGAGGAAAATATGTTGAACTAATAGCAAGAAAATACTAAGCTCTGATAATAGGAAACAAAAGAGAACTGAGAAGTATAATATATAGAATTCTGATAGCAAGGTGTATAATTCGTATATAAATCGTTAAACACAGTAGAATTGAGCTAACTGTCTGAAGATAATTCCATTTATATCCAGCAATTATACGAGAAATATAATTTTCTTTAAAATAATTTCTTATCTAAAATCAATCTATTATTATCTAAACATGGTATAATTTCTGTCTAAAGTAAATTCACTGTCCAAGCCGATTCATACATTTACACAGATTGGTAGGTAGCAGGTAGTAGGTGTAGTGAAATGGGGTAACAGGTGTGGTAGCATTGGGTAGCAGTTGGTTGGTAGGTAGCAGATTGTGGTTAGAGTTAGGGTGGGGTAGGTAGCAGGTGGTGGGTGTGGGTGGCAGGTGGTGGGTAGTGGTGTGATGTGGTTGTCTGTGGTGGACCCTGCTGCCATATGGCATAACAAAGGTGGGCAAATCCCAGGTTGCTGGATCTGACTCATTTACTGATTGCGGGTCTCAGTTGATTGCTCGTACAGACAACACAACATACATATATCGTTTCTCCATCTTCATATTTTGTTCTTATCATTTTTATTTATTTATGTATTACTTGGCAGATTACTTCTTATCATTACTCTAATCTTTCTCGTAGTCGGATTTCTCTATAACAAAGTTGTTCATCTGATATCTGGTTTCTCTGTTTACATCTCTAGACTATGTACTTAACATTTGTCCACATTAGATTTAATTTTCCATTTTTCAGACCATTCGAAAGTTTTGTTTAGATCTTCTAATAGTTTACGGAGTCCTCGTCCAGATTTAATTACACACATATTTTAGTCAATACGTCAGCAAATGTACTCATGTTGTTGTCTACGTTTATATGTATGTCGTTTGTGTATATAATAAATAATGATGGTCCAAGTACTGAGCCTTGGGGTATTCCACTAGTGACGTTACCCCAATTAGCTTTAGTGTCGTTAATGCTTACTCTCTGTTTCCTTTCCTGTAACCACGCCCTAATCCATTTTAGAATATCTCCCCGGCCCCAATGCCATGAGCCTCCACTCTTCGTATTAGTCTTTCATAGGGGACTCTGTCGAAGTCCTTGCTAAAGTAGAGGTATACCACATCATAATCGTCCATGATTCGAAAACTGTTAAAAGAATGTTAATAGATTAGTTGAACATGAACGCCCACTTGGCAAGCCATGTAGTGAATCATTGATCAACTTGTGCTTCTCCAGGTGATTTCGAATAAAATTTGAAGTTATTGCCTCCAGGAATTTGCCTACAATTGAGTGTTAAACTGATTGGACAGTAGTTAGAGGATAGTGATCTATCTCCATTCTTGAAAATCGGTATTACATTCCTATCCTCCAAGATTGTGGTACTACACCGTTTTTAATGACATGTTAAACAACTTTGCTAAGGGCATACTAAGCTCTTCCTTACATTCCTTTAATACTCTGCAAATATCTCATCAGGACCAGGTGATTTATTTAGGCTGTATTTTGTCTATTTGTTTACTACCATCGTCACTAGTCACTACTATCTCTGTCTATAGAGTCGGTGCTTCGGTGTCAAGTCAAAGACAGACAAAAGGAGCAGAGATAAACAAAAGAGACAGACAGACAGACAGACAGACAGACAGAGAGTAACAAAGACAACCAAGATAAACAGACACAGATAGAAAGGCAAGAAATAAACGAAGAGACAGCTAAAGAGACGAAATTAACAAAGAGACACAGACAGAAAAGACAGAGACAAGAGAGACAAGAGAGGAGGAGGGGTAGCCAACTCTCCTGTGAGAGAATCTCAATATGTGTAGTGTTTTAGTAAACATCTCGAGTCAGTTCAAAGGCAGGAAGTTGTTTGCTCATTTGGCTGAGTTAGTAGGTGGTGGAGTGGGAGGTGGTGGTGGGGTAGTGGGTGGGAGTAGTGGGTGGGGTGAGGTGGGTGGGTGGGAGTGGTGGGTGGGGTAGTGGGTGGGGTAGTGGGTGGAGTAGTGGGTGGGAATTGGTGGGTAGGTTAGTGTGGGTAGGTTGGTGGGTAGGGTGGTGGGTAAAAAATGGGTGGGAGCCAAGTAGGTAAGAATTGGTGGGTGGGGTGGTGGGTAGAAAGTTGGTAGGACCCAAGTAGGGTGGTGGGTGGGGTGGTGGAGTGGGGTGAAAAGTGGGATTGGTGGGTAAGAATTGGTGGGTAGGGTGGTTTTGGGATGGGGTGTGGGTGGTGGGGTGGATGTGGGTGGGGTGTGGGTGGGAAGATGGGCCAGTCAGCAATTATAAACCCATCGTTAATTGCTACCAAATTGTCCGTTCATCTGCATCAAACATGTGACTTGAGTTGTGAATGAAATAAATAGTTTTAATATTGGCACATATAGACAGAGAGATAGTAATGGGGTACGGGGAAAAGAGGAGGAGGAGAGGAGAGGGAAGATGAGGAGAAAGGAAAGGAGGAGGGGGAAGAGAATAAAGAAGGAGGGAGGGAGGAGCAGGGAAGAATTCTTCCGTTACATTAGTGATGGGAGGAGGCATTGTTACTGATAGAAAAGGGATAGGAAGAGGTTGAGATGGGGAGAAGTAAAGAAATGTGATAATCGATGTTTAATTTATTATGTATTACAATATTACTTTCGTGGATTTTCGGTTAAAAAAATATCACCATCATCACCATCATCATCATCATCATCACAAATCACATCATCATCATCATCATCATCATCATCATCATCATCATCACCATCATCACCATCATCATCATCATCACATCATCTCATCATCATCATCATCATCATCATCATCTAATCATCATATCATCATCATCGTCATCATCACCATCATCATCATCATATCACCTCATCATCACCATCATCACCATCATCACCATCATCATCATCATCACCATCATCATCACCGTCATCATCATCATCACCATCATCATCATCGCCATCACTATCATCACCATCATCATCATCATCATCATCATCATCATCATCATCACATCAATCATCATCATCATCATCATCATCATCATCACCATCATCATCAACACATCACCCTCATCATCACCATCATCACCCTCATCACCATCATCATCACCATCATCATCATCAGTAAATTTAGCTGCCATTATCTGTTGGTTGAGTCACCCAGATTAGGTTATAGGTTGGATTAAGTTAAGTTACGTTTCCAGTTAGGTTAGATTAGGTTAAATAAGTTAGCTAGAAGAAGCTAGGTTAGGTTAGGCTATGCTTGGTTAGGTTAGGTTAGGCTAGGTTAGGTTATGTTTGCCAGGGTTAGTTAGGCCAGGGGCCAGGCCAAGGCCTGGCCAGGCCAGGCCAGGCCAGGCTCAGGCCATGTCTGGCCAGGCCAGGCCAGGCCAGGCCAGGCCAGGCCAGGCCAGGCCAGGCCAGGTTGTGCCAGGCCAGGCCAGGCTGCTTGGGCCAGGCCAGGCCAGGCCAGTTGTGCCAGGTCAGGCCAGGTTGTGCTGGTCAAGGCCAGGCCAGGCCAGGCCAGGCCAGGTTGAAGTTGGCCAGGCCAGGGCTAAAGTCAGCCAGGATGCATGCCTGCCAGGCAGGCTGTGTTTTCAGCATGAAGCTTGCGCTCTTGCTATGTTTGTGCTAGTTTGGGCTAGGTTAGGTTAGGTTAGGCCAGGTTAGGCTAGGTTGGGCCAGGTTAGGCTAGGTTGGCGTTTGTCAGGGTTGAGTTCAGGTTAGGCTATGCTTGGTTAGATTAGGCTAGGCTTGCCAGGTTAGGTCAGATTAGGTTAGGCTAGCGCCAGATTAGGTTAGGCCTTGCCAGGGTTAGGGGAAGAGTAAAAAGAATAAATACGCATTGATATATCTCTCTTTCTTTTGTCTATTTAACTATTCACCAAACCCCGACTTACTTAATTAATTACACCCTTTCTATCAAATTGCCCAATTTACCATAATATTCCATTGCTCAATCTACCTATCAATTTCCTCCCTATGCCTAACTACTTAATTATTCACACCTACCAATTAATTTCAATCACATACAACCATGTCTAATTGCCCATCACACCTGGCAACTTAATCAGTCACACCTGCCTCCAAAGCCCACCTCTATACCACAATTAATACCACACCTGATACCAATTTGCATTACAACCTGATTACAACCGCCAAACACACCTGATAAACCACAACCAATACACCTGACTACTTAATTGCTCACCACACCTGAAAAGTTAATTAATCGATTTTCCCTGAAGGCGATTTTAGCAAACAAGAAAAGCTAAACGATCTGAACAATAAATAAAATACAACTGGTTAGGTTAGAGTTAGGTTAGGTTAGGTCAGGTTAAGTTAGATTAAATTAGGTTAGGTTAGGTTAGGTTAGGCTAGATTAGGTTAGTTAGGTTAGAAGAAGAAGTTAGGGTCAGCCAGGTTAAGGTTAGGCTAAATTAGGTTAGGTTAGGTTAGGTTAGGTTAGGTTAGGTTAGGTTAGGTTAGATTAGGTTAGGTTAGGGTTATGTTAGGTTAGTTAGGTTAGGTTTTCATGACATAATACATAAACTATAACACAGGTTAAACTTTCAGACACACACACATATCACATCCAGGACACACATCACACACACACACACACTACACCAGCACACACACACACACACACACACACACACACACATACACCACACACACACACACACACACAACACCCAGCACACACACACACACTACACCCACACACACACACAACACACACACACACACACACTACACCCAGGACACAATGTGGTAGGCGACACCTACACAAGATATATGTACGAATATTTTTTGGTTCCAGCAGGAGCAACTAAACTCTTTTTGCTTTTACTGGAGAGACGCGTGAGACCCCTGCCTGCATACTGCTGCCTGCACACCTGTTGTGATGTGTACACCACTCAACATACATACATACATACATACATAGCCATACATATATACAGTACATACATACATACATTCATACATACCTGTACATACATACATACATACATACGCATACATACATGCAGTAAATGACAACTTAACACTGATCTTGTTGTGTGTAACCATCCCGTTTTCATGACCATTAATTAACCATCCTGTTTTCTATATCCATCACAATTAACCATCCCGTTTTATTCATAATTAACCATCCTGTTTTCTGTGAACACCATTACTAATCGTAACTATCCCGTTTCTATGACCATTAATTAACCATCCCGTTTTCTATGATCCATTAATAACCAATTCTGCTTATATCACTAATTAACCATCCTGTTTTGCGAACATTAATTAACCATCCTGTTTTCATGACCATTAATTAACCATCCTGTTTCTATGACCATTAATTAACCAACCTGCTTTGGCTACCACTAATTAACCATCCCGTTTCTATGACCAAACCAACCATCCTGTTTTCTATGACCATTAATTAACCATCCCGTTTCTATGACCATTAATTAACCACCCGTTTTCTATGACCACTAATTAACCATCCCGTTTTCTATGACCATTAATTAACCATCCTGTTTTCATGACTACATAATTAACCACCCTGTTTTCATGACCATTAATTAACCATCCTGTTTTCTGACCATTAATTAACCATCCCGTTTATGACCACATAATTAACCACCCTGTTTCTACGACCATTAATTAACCATCCTGTTTCTATGACCACACTAAACCATCCTGTTTTCTATGACCATTAATTAACCATCCTGTTTTCTATGACCACTAATTAACCATCCTGTTTCTATGACCATTAATTAACCACCCCGTTTTGCGACCAATAATTAACCATCCTGTTTTCATGACCACAATTAACCATCCCGTTTCTATGACCACCAATTAAACCATCCCTATGACCATTAATTAACCATCCTGCTTTCGGTGACCATTAATTAACCATCCGTTTCTAACACCACTAATTAACCATCCCGTTTCTATGACCACATTAACCACCTCTGCTTATGATCATTAATTAACCATCCTGCTTTCTATGACCGACAATAACCAATACTGATTATGACCACTAATTAACCAATTCTGTTTTCATGAACCACCAATTAACCATCCAGCTTTCTATGACCATTAATTAACCATCCCGTTTCTATGACCATTAATTAACCATCCTGTTTAAGACTACTAATTAACCATCCCGTTTCTATGACCACTACTCAACTAGTCCTGCTTTCACCATAATTAACCATCCTGTTTTCTATGACCACTAATTAACCACCCTTGGCCATCAACCTCCACACGAAGGAATAATTAATTTGTATCCATTAAACTTCACCAGACTTGCTCCATCCATTGGTGGGAGAGGGGAGGGAGAGGAGGGGGGAGATTGAGGAGAGTAAGAGGAGAGAAGGGAGGGGGGAGGGAGGAGGAGAGTGAAGGAGAGAGGGAGTGCAGAGAGGGCGGGGAGGAGGGAGGGAGAGGGGAGAGTGGGGGAGGGAGGGGAGGGAGAGAGAGGGAGTGGGGGGGGAGTGAGGGAGGAGAGGGGAGGGGGAGGGGAGGAGGAGAGGGAGGGAGGGAGGAGAGAGAGTGGGGAGGGAGGAGGAGAGGGAATGGGAGGGAGGAGGAGAGGGGTGGGGGAGGGAGGAGGGGAGGGAGTGGGGAGGGAGTAAGGAGAGGGGAGGGGGGGAGGGAGGGAGGAGAGGGGAGGGGGGGGGAGGGGAGGGAGAGAGGGAGTGGGGAGGTAGGGAGGAGAGGGGAGGGAGAGAGTAGAGGGGAGAGTGGGGGGGAGAGGAGGGAGGGGAGGGGGGGAGAGGAAGGGGGGAGAGGAGGAGGAGGGGGAGGGAGTGAGGAAAGGGAGGGGGGAGGAAGGAGGAGAGGGGAGAGTAGGGGGAGGGAGTGAGGAGAGGGAGGGGAAGGAGTGAGAGAGGGGAGGGGAGAGGGAGTGGGGAGAGGGGGTGGGGGGGAGGGAGGAGGAGAGCGAGGGGGGAGAGGAGGAGAGGGGAGTGGGGGAAGAGAAGGGGAGGGTGGGAGAGGGGAGGGAGGGGAGTGGGGGGAGAGGAGGAGAGGAAGTGGGGGAGAGGAGGAGAGGGGTGGGGGAGGAGGAGGAGAGGGAGGGGGGGAGGGAGGAGGAGAGGGAGGGGGGAGGGAGTGAGGAGAGGAAGTGGGGAGGGAGGGAGAGGGGAGTGGGGAGGGAGTGAGGAGGGGGAGGAGGAGAAGGAGGGGATGGGAGGAGGAGAGGTAGTGGGGAGGGAGGAGGAGAGGGGGGGGAAGAGAGAAGGGAGTGGGAGAGGGGAGGGAGAGGAAGTGGGGAGGGAGGGAAGAGAGGGGAGGGGGGAGGGGAGGGAGGGGAGGGAGAGGGGGAGAGGAGGAGAGGGTGGGGGGAGGGGAGTGAAGAAGGGAGGGGGGGGAGGAGGGAGGAGAGGGAGTGGGAAGGGAGGAGGAGAGGGAGGGGGGAGGGAGTGGAGGAGAGGGAGGGGGAGAGAGGAGGAGGAGAGGGAAGGGAGTGGAGAGAGGAGGGGGGAGGGAGAGGAGAAGGGAGGGGAGGGAGGAGGGAGGGAGGGGGGAGGAAGAGGGGAGGGGGGGAGAGGAGGGAGGGGGAAGAGTGAGGGAGTGGTAGTGGGGCGGGGGAGGTGGAGGAGGGGAGGGGCGAGGAGGAGGGGAGTTGGGGAGGGTGAGGAGTTTGAGTGGGGGAGGAGGAGGAGGGAGGAGGAGGGAGTGGGGGACGGAGTAAGGAGTGGGAGTGGGGAGAGTGGAGGGGAGTGGGGGGAGTGAGGAGGAGAGGGGAGGGAGGATGGAGTGGGGGAGGGGAGGAGGAAAGGGAGGGGGAGGAGGGGGGAGAGGAGAGTGGGAGTGTGAGAGTGAAGAATGGGAGGGGGGGGAGAGGAGAAGAGGGAGGGGGGAGAGTGAGGAGGGGAGTGAGAGAGAGGAAGAGAGGGAGGGGGGAGGGGAGTGAGGAGAGGGAGGGGAGAGGGAGGGAGGGAGGGAATGAGGGAGGGAGGGAGTGAGGAGAGTGGAGGGGGGAGAGTAAGGAGGGAGTGGGGGGGGGAGAGGAGAGGGAGTGGGGAGAGGGAAGGGAGGGAGGGGGGAGAGTGAGGGAGGGGAGAGGAGGAGGAAGGAGGGAGGGGGAGAGAGTGAGAAGAGGAGAGTGGGGGGAGAGGAGAAGAGGGAGTGGGGGAGAGGAAGGGAGGGAGGAGGGCAGGAGGAAAGTGAAAAAAGAGGGGAAGAGAGGGAGTTAAGAGGGGAGAGAGGAGGGAGGAAGGTAGGAGAGGGGGAGGAAAGTAAGAGAGGAAAGGAGAAAGGGAAGGAGAGGGGGGAGGAAAAGGGAGGAGAGAGAGGGGAGAGAGAGAGGAGAGATGGGGGGGAAGGTGAAGGGAGGAAAGTGGGAGCGAAGGGGAGGAAAATGGGGAGAGAGATAAGTAGGAAGGTAGAAGAGGGAGGGAAGTGGGAGAGAGGTGTGAAGGAAAAGAGGGAGGAGAGAGGAGAAGGAAAAAATGAAAAGAATATTGAAGATCGGGACAGGAATGAAAAATTAGATGGAAGAAGGAGAGAGAAAATAAGAAGGAAAAGAGAGGAAGATAACAGAGAGAGAGTAAAGGGAAAGAGGGAGAAGGAAAGAGATAAATGTGACAGAGAGAGAGAGAGAGAAAAAATAAATAAAGATAGAGATGTAGGAGGAATGAGGAATAAAGCAATAGAGATATGGAGGATAAAGGAGATGGAAGGAAGAGAGAGAGACAGGGAGAAGATAGAGGGAGGGAGGAGAGAGAAGGGGAGATAGAGAGAAGATGAATAACAATCTATAAATTAGTTTGGAGGAAGAGGGAGAGAACGAGTTACAGATATATAAAAAAAAATTCTTGCTACACAAATTAATCAAACAAGGTACAAGAATTATGGCCTTTTGATCCCAGAAGCTGTGAGAGTGTTGAGTTAGGTGAGGTTAGGAGAAATATGGGACTATTAACTATTAAAGTAATTAGAAGGTTAATTCTTAGTGGCCAAAACTCACCGATCATGAAGTGTGTGTGTGTGTGTGTGTGTGTGTGTGTGTGTGTGTGTGTGTGTGTGTGTGTGTGTGTGTCTGTGTGTGTGTGTGTGTGTGTGTGTGTGTGTGTGAGTGTGTGTGTGTGTGTGTGTGTGTGTGTGTGAGGTGTGTGTGTGTGTGTGTGTGTGTGTGTGAGTGTGTGTGTGTGTGTGTGTGTGTGTGTGTGTGTGTGTGTGTGTGTGTGAGTGTGTGTGTGTGTGTGTGTGTGAGTGTGTGTGTGTGTGTGTGTGTGTGTGTGTGTGTGTGTGTGTGTGTGTGTGTGTGAGTGTGGTGTGTGTGTGTGTGTGTGTGTGTGTGTGTGTGTGTGTGTGAATGTGTGTGTGTGTGTGTGTGTGTGTGTGTGGAGTGTGTGTGTGTGTGTGTGTGTGTGTGTGTGTGTGTGTGTGTGTGTGTGAGTGTGTGTGTGTGAGTGTGTGTGTGTGTGTGTGTGTGTGTGTGTGGAGTGTGTGTGTGTATGTGTGTGTGTGAATGTGTGTGTGTGTGTGTGTGTGTGTGTGTGTGTGTGAGTGTGTGTGTGTGAGTGTGTGTGTGTGTGTGAGTGTGTGTGTGTGTGTGTGTGTGTGTGTGTGTGTGTGTGTGTGTGTGTGTGTGTGTGTGTGTGTGTGGAGTGTGTGTGTGTGTGTGTGTGTGTGTACAGTATCGCCAAGGCTCGAGGAGGCGCCAGGCATCAGACGTAAGTGGCCGCCTTCCTTGTGGCTATCACCGCACCCTCAGGTATCACCACCTGGCCGCCCCAACACACAGTAATACAGGCAACAGCACAGGCACAGGCTCCTGGTCTTACCTGTAAAACATCCAGCAGATGGCTTCGGCCGACACGAGGCAGCCAACTCAATCATCAGGAGGAGCCTCACAGCGAGTGTCCAGCTGAAAAAGTCTCACCTTATTAGGCCAAATGATACCCGAGGGAGTCTACGGGCCACCACCTATGTCTAGAAAAGTGGCAGACACGAGGCGGGGCTACAAATATCCTTCTACCTGGTCGACATCCATCTCATCATTGCAGCCAGCCAAGGTGGTGGTGGGTGGCTGACCTCAGAGAATGGCGACCTGACAATTACAGAGGGTTCATTCTGGTGTAAAACTCTGCCTAAAGGATCGGTGACCCACGAGTCCTGGGACAAAAGATGGCTGAGACTTTTTGAATTATTGGGATCCGACTGATAGCAATGATCAACAAAGAGTATAATATCATGCTTCAGTATAACAATCACGCTGTTCACCCATGAGAATGTTGACTGTACCTCCACCACCCCACCCCACCCCTACCCCACACCCAACCCACCCAACCCCTGCCCCACCACCCCACCCCCACACCACCACCACCACCTCACACCCCACCCCACCCTACCCTTCACTCACCACCACTCACCACACCCAGCCCACCCCACCCCACCCCTTACTTGAGCCCCGGAGAAACCAACACAGCCTTCAGACACATATATACACATACACATATACACATTGATACATACAAATCAATGTATTAGTAACTTATTTAGATATTGTTAATAAAGGATGGCAAGTGAACCAATGGTATACATATTCACATTTAAGGCGGTCATATCAGAGGGTCATATCAGAGGGTCATATCAGGGGGTCACAGAGGGTCACATCAGAGGTTCATATCAGGGGTCATATCAGAGGTTCATATCACGGGGTCACAGAGGTTCATATGGTATACAGAGATTCATATCAGGGGCTGCATTGGGGGCAGGGCATATCAGGCCTGTACATCAGAGGTCTACACAGAGGTCATATCAGAGGTTGGGCATATCAGAGGTTCATATTAAAGCAGGAAACACAGAGGTTCACAGGGGTCACAGCACAGGGGTCACAGAGGTTCATTGGGGGTCACAGAGGTTCATATCAGAGGTCATATCAGAGTCTTCACAGAGTCATAACAGAGGTCATTGGGAGGGTGTCATTCGGAGGTTTCATTGGGGGTCATATCAGAGCCTTCACAGAGGGTCACAGAGGTTCATATCAGGGGTCATATCAGAGGCATCATTAAGGGTCATATCAGAGTAGGCTATCAGAGGTTCACATCAGAGGTCAGCATAGGGTCATATCAGAGGGTCATACAGGGCTGCATCAGAGGTCTCACAGAGGGATTCATTGGGGTCACAGAGGGCTCACAGACAGCCCATCACAGGGCTCATACAGAGACTGGCACAGAGGCATATCAGAGGTCAGTATCAGAGTTTCATTGTGACATACAGAGGTTCACATCAGGGGGTATGGGAGTTCACAGAGGGTCATATCAGGGTTGGTCATGAATCAGAAGGTCATAGGTCACAGAGGGTTACATCAGGGGTTCACAGAGGGTTACATAGGGTTGCATTGTATCTTGACACGAAACAACCCCTCAAAAATGAACAAAACCAAAAGAAACCCCTCGATTCACCCCTGAAAACAAACCAAACAAAACCCCAGAACAAAACAAACAAACAAACAAACCAAACAAAATCCCACACACACTAAAACGACCAGAATTCTATAATACTTGACCAAAACAAAACAAAAACACATTACAAAAACAGTATGAGGCATCACTCTGTATATAACTGAAAACATATATATATTTTATCTTATTCTTTTCACCGAACGAACACATAAGACATTCCTTTACCAAGGTTGCTGATAGTATATAACGCGATACTGCTATAGGAGAGAGAGAGAGAGAGAGAGAGATAAACCAGACGGCAAGCGGTATGCAATAACTTACAGGTATTCCTCATGCCCTCCCCAGGCCCCTCCTCCCCCCAGGCCTCCCTCCCCCCCACCCAGGCCCTCCCCCAGCCGCTTGCTGCCCCTTATCTCATTAATTATGCTACAGGAAATTGAATGACATATATCGATTACCCAGCCGCCTTTTATGACGGTGTTTGTCTGTTATGAGCTGTCTCCTGCCGCGCCTTCCTCTACCCTCACACGCCACACACACACACACACACACACGCCTCACACGACACATACACGCCCTCAAACACGCTTCATTTGACTTAAACGCCTTCCAAATACGACTCATACACGATTCACACAGACTCACATACGACTCAAACGCCTCTATACACGACTCATACACGACTCACACACGCCTCATACACGACTCACATACGTCTCTACACCTTTCACACTCATGCACGTCTCATCACGATTCATACACGACTCACACACGCTCTACGACCCATACACGCCTCACACGACCCACACACGTCTCACACCCACACACGCCTCACACGCCTCACAAACACCTCACGCGACCATACGCCACACGACTCACACACGCCTCACATGACCAAATATGCCCCACGCGACTACACACTCATCACATGACTCCACACGCCTCACACGACTTCATACGCCCTCACACGACTCACATGCGCCTCACACGACTGCGTTCACACGACTCACACGCCTCACGATTACAGACGTCTCACGTGACCTCACACGCCTCGCACGACTCTTCACACGTCTCACGTGACTCACACACGCCTCACACGACTCCACACGCCTCACACGACTCACACACGTCTCCACATGACACACACGCCCACACGACTCACATACGCCTCACACGACTCATACACGCCTCACACGACTCATCCACGTCTCACGACTCACACACGTCTCATGTGACTACAAACGTCTCACGTGACTCACACACGCCCTCACACGACTCACATACGCATTCCAAGACTCACACGCCACATTAACGCCTCACACGTCATCTAGCTAAACGCCAACATGCACGCCCGTCACTATGCGCGCCCAGTTACCATTCACATCGCCCACGATGCACGCCCGTCAGCATTGAGGCCTGTTACCATACACGCCCGTCACCATGCACGCTCGTCACCACTACGCACGCTCGTCACCATGCACGCCCGTCACCACACACCTCCCATCATCACGCCAATTCCATGTACGCTCGTCACTATGCGCGCCCGTTACCATGCACGCCCATTACCTTTATCATCTCCCACCATGCACGCCCGTCACCATGCACGCCCGTCACCATTCACACCCATTACCATTATCATCTCCCCACCATGCACTCCGTCACCATTCACATTTCCCACCATGCACGCCCGTTACCATTCACATCTCCTGCCATGCACGCCCGTTACCATTCACATCTCCACCATGCACGCCAGTTACCATTCATCTCCACCATGACGCCCGTTACCATTCACATCTCCCACCATGCACGCCCATCACCATGCACGCCCGTCACCATGTACAACGTCACCATTCCTCTACATCCACCGTCACCATGCACACGTCACCATCCGCCGTCCATTACATCCCCCCAATACCCCGTCCTTGCAGCTGTTGCCATCATCTCCCGTACGCCCGTCACCATACGCCCGTCACCATGCACGCCGTCACTATACGCGCCCGTTACCATATCATCTCCCACCATGCACGCCGTCACCCCCCACCACCTCACCATACACGCCGTCACCATGCACGCCCGTCACTATGCACGCCCGTTACCATTATCTCTCCCACCATGCACGCCCGTCACTATGCGCCCGTCACCATATCATCTCCCCACCCATACACGCCCGTCACATGAGCCCGTTACCATACGCTCGTTACCATTATCATCTCCACACACATCTGTCACCATTATCATCTGCCACCATGCACGCCCGTCACCATGCGCCCTTCATACGCCATTACCATGCCCTTAACATTATCATCCCACACGCCGACCATTATCATCCCCTGCACGCCGTCACCATGCACCGTCACCATTCACATCTCCCCACCATGCACACCCATCTGCATACGCCCATCACCATGCACGCCCCGCTCACCACGCCCGTTACCATTTATATCCCCACCCCATATACGCCCGTCACCATACCACTTCATCTCCCCATGCACGCCCGTCACCATACGCCGTCTGCCACGCCGTCACTATGCGCGCCCTTACCTTCACCACGCCCCGTCTGCCCCCCATGCGCGCCCGTTACCTTATCACTCTCCCCACCATGCACGCCCGTCACCCTACCGCGCCGTCACCATTATCATCTCCCACCATCACCGTCACCTGCGGCCCGTTACCATCCACGCTCGTTACCATTATCATCCCACCATGCGCCGTTACCATTATCATCGCCTCACCCCGTCACCATACCGCCCCACAACGCCCATTACCATGCACGCCGTTAACATTATCATCTCCCATCACGCCCGTACCATTATCATCACCCACCCTGCCCGTCACCGCCACCGCCCATGCGCCCGTCACCATGCACGCCGTCACCATTCATCTCCCACTGCACGCCCATCACCATGCACGCCCGTCACCATGCACGCCCGTTACCATTTATATCTCCCATCCCTGCGCCGTCACCACCACGCCCGTCACCATTCATCTCCACCCCCACCCACGCCCGTCACCATTCATCTCCCCCATGCACGCCGTCACCACGCACGCCCCGTCACCATTCCATCTCCCACCATGCACGCCCGTCACCATGCACCGAACGTCACCATTCACATCTCCCACCATCCACCGTACATGCCGTCACCATGCACGCCCGCCATGCACGTTACCATTCATCTCATGCCCGTCATTCACAACATGCACGCCGTACCATTCATCTCCCCACAACGCATTACCATTCATCTACCCCACACCCCATCCCCACTGCACGCCCATCACCATGCACGCCCTCACCATGTACAAACGTCCAATCACATCTCCCCCACCCATCCACGCACAACCACCATGCCCCAGTCTCCCACCATGCACACCAACCATTCACATCTCCCATGCCCGTTACCATTCATCTCCACCACACGCCCGTCCCATTCACATCTCCCCATCTGCATGCACGCCGTCACTGCGAACGTCATCACATCTCCCACACCCCCGCACACCGTCACCATGCGCCCGTCACCATGCACGCCGTTACCATTCACATCTCCCACCATGCCGTTACCATTCACACCCCATTACCATTCATCTCCCCATGCACGCCCGTTACCATTCATCTCCCCCACCATCGCCTCCATTCATCTCCACACACCCACCATTCACTCTCCATGCACGCCCGTTACCATTCACATCTCCACCATGCACGCCCGTTGCCATTCACATCTCCCATGCACGCCCATCACCATACACGCCCGTCATTCATCTCCCCACCAACGCCTCGCCATACACCCGTCACCATGCACGCCGTTACCTTATATCTCCCCATACGCCCGTCACCATGCACGCCCATCCACATCTCCCACCATAACCGTCCATGCATCTCTCACCACACGCCCGCCACCGCACGCCCGTTACCATTTATATCTCCCACCATATACGCCCGTCACCATGCACGCCCATCCACTACATCACCACACCGTCACCACGCACACCTCACCATACACGTCACCATCACCGTCACCATGCAACCCTCACCATACACGCCAAGCGTCACCATTCACATCTCCCACCATAACACCCGTCACCACATCCACGTCTGTCATCACCATACGCCCGCCACCACGCACGCCCGTCACCATTCACATCTCCCCTGCACGCCCGTCACCATTCACATCTCCCCATGCACGCCCGTCACCATTCATCTCCCCACCCACGCACGCCACCACGCCGTCACCATTCACATCCCCTCGCACGCCCGTCACCATGCACGCCGTCACCATTCACATCTCCACACCACGCCACCATGCACGCCGTCACCATTCACATCTCCTGCACGCCCGTCACCATTCACATCTCCCACATGCACCCGTCACCATTACATCTCCCGCAGCACGCACCAATCTCCATACAACCGCCCACCTGCACGCCCGTCACCATTCACATCTCCCAAAACACGACCGTCACCATGCACGCCGTCACCATACATCTCCCAGCCATACACGCCCGCCACCATGCACGCCGTCACCTCATCTCCCCACGCCCGTCACCATTCACATCTCCATGCATGCCGTCACCATTCATCCCACCCCATGCACGCCCGTCACCATGCACGCCCGTCACCAGCACACCCATCACCATGCACGCCCGTCACCATTCACATCTCCCATACGCCCATCACCACACACCCGTCAACACGCCGTTACCATTATCTCCCATGCACCCCCCACCATGCACACCCGTCACCATTCACATCTCCCCACGCAAACGCCCGTCACCATACGCCGTCATCACATCTCTCCCCCCGCTCCCGTCACCATGCACGCCCGTCACCATTCATCTCCCCAGCACGCCGTCACCATACGCCCGTCACCATTCATCTCCCACCCACGCCGCCACCATGCACCCGTCACCATTCAACTCACCAACACCCCCCATGCACGCCCATCACCATAATCCCCCACACCCCGTCACCATGCACCCGTCACCATTCATCTCCCACCCCCACCATACGCCCGTCACCATACATCCAACCATGCACGCCCGCACCATGCACGCCGTCACCATTCACATCTCACCAACCCCCACCATGCACGCCCGTCACCATTCACATCCCCACCAACGCCCGCACCATACGCCCGTCACATTCACATCTCACCATCACCCCCCCACACCCACCACCCCCCCCACCACCCCACCACACCCCCACCACCCCACCCCCATCACGCCCGTCACCATTCACATCCTCACCCCACCACCCCACCAACCACACCACCCCACCCACACCCCCACCACCCCCACCCCCCACCACCACACCCCCCACCCTCACCATGCGCCGCCACAAAGCACGCCCGTCACCATTCACATCTCCCCACCATTACGCCGTCACCACACCCCCACCCACACCAACACCCCACCAACACCCCCCCACCAACACCCACACCCCCCCACCCACCCCAACACCCACCACACCCCCACACCCCCACCACCACCCCCCCCCCACCCACACCCCCCCCACACCACCCCGCCTCATGCGCCCGTCACCATTCACTTCTCCCACCATGCACGCCCCCCCATGCACAACACCATCAAATCTCCCACCATGCACCCACCCGTCACCAATCACATCTCCCCACCATGCACACCCACCACCCAAAACACCCCACCCCACCACCACACCATCTCACCATCCACGCCCGTCTAACGCCCTACCATTCATTACCCACACCAACACGCCCGTCACCATGCACGCCCGTCTACCAGTCACCATACACCCGCCACCATACATACACGCCCATCACCATGCACGCCCGTCACCATGCACGCCCGTCACCATTAACATCTCCCCACGCCACCATCACCATGCACGCCCGTCACACCCGTCCGTTCACATCTCTCCCACCATGCACGCCCATCACCATGCACGCCCGTCACAATGCACGCCTGTCACCATTAACATCTCCCACCATGCACGCCGTCACCATTAACATCTCACCACACGCCGTCACCATGCACGCCCGTCACCATTCACATCTCCCCACCATGCACGCCCACCATGCACCCCGTCACCACCGCCGGTACCACACACGCCCGTCACTATGCACGCCCATCACCTTGCACGCCCGTGCCATCACATCTTCCACCATACACGCCCGTCACCATGCACGCCTGTCACCATTCATCTCCCGCCATGCACGCCCGTCACCACACGGTCACCATACCGCCGTCACCACGCCCGTCACCGCAGCACGCCTGTCACCATACGTACTCACCATACACTACCATCAATACACGCCCATCACCATTCACATCTTCCAACGCCCGCCACCATGCACGCCTGTCAACCATCGCCGGTCACACCACACGCCGTCACCATACACGCCCGTCACCATGCACCCGTCACCATACACGTCCCTCACCCCACACTAATCGCCCATCACCATTCACATCTTCCACCATGCACGCCCGTCACCATGCACGCCCATCACCATTCACATCTTCCTGCACGCCGTCACCATACGTCGTCACCATACACGCCCGTTACCATACACGTCACCGTCACCATACACGCTCGTCACGATTCACATCTTCCACCATGCACGCCCGTTATACGCGCCCGTCACCAACCACGCCGTCACATTCACATCTTCCACTATGCGCCGTTACCATACGCCCGTCACCATGCACGCCCGGCACCATACGTCCGTCACGATACGTCTCCCCACCACACCCAAAACCCTCACCATACACGCCCGTCACCATACACCCACCACACCCGTTACCCACACATCTTCCACCATGCACGCCAAACACCATACACATCCGTCACCATACACGTCACCACCACGCCGTTACCATACACACCCACACCCCACCAACACACCACCACTCCCGTCACCATGCACGCCCGTTACCATTCATCTTCCCACAATGCACGCTCGTCACCATGCACGCCCTACAAAATGCGCCCGTTACCATCCATCTTCCACCACGCACGCCCACTACCGCCCGTCACCATGCACGCCCGTCACCATACACGTCTGTCGCCATACACTCCCGTTACCATTCATCTCCACCATGCACGCCCGCCACCATTCACGCAAGTCACCATACACGTCCGGTCACCATACACGCCCGTCACCATTCACATCTCCACCATGCACGCCCGTCACCATACACATCCGTCACCATACAAGCCCGTCACCATACACGCCCGTCACCATGCACGCCTGTCACCATACACGTCTGTCGCCATGCACGCCCGTTACCATTCATCTTCCACCATGCACGCCCGTCACCATTCACGCAAGTCACCATACACGTCCGTCACCACACGCCCGTCACCATTCACATATTCCACCATGCACGCCCGTCACCATACATGCCCGATACCCACCATGCACACCATCACCATACATCCCTCCCACCACATGCACGCCCGTCACCATTCACATCTCCCACCAAGCACCCGCCCGTCACCATGCACGCCCGTCACCAATCACATCTCCCCACCATACACGCCCGCCACCATGCACGCCCGTCACCATCACCCCACCATCGCCCGTCACCTGCACGCCCGTCACCACAACTTCACACCTCCCATACAACGCCCGCCACCATGCATCGCCCGTCACCATTCACATCTCCCACCAGCACGCCCGCCACCGCAACGCCCGTCACCATCACACCTCCCCACCACGCCCGCCACGCCCACCATTCACATCTCCCACCAAGCACGCCCGTCACCCATACACATCCCCCACCACACGCCTGCCTCACCATACACTCCCCACCATACACACCCGTCACCATACACACCCCCACCACACCATCTCACATCTCCCCACCATGCACGCCCGTCACCATACACACCCTCCACCTGCACGCCCACATCACCCACCGTCACCATCTCCCCAACATCCCGTCACCATCCCCACCATGCCTGTCACCACACGCCCGTCACCAACACCATCACCATGCACGCCCGTCACACCCCACCATACACGCCCATCACCATGCACGCCCGTCACCATTCACCCCACACATAATCTTCCCACCATGCACGCCCACACCATGCACGCCCGTCACAATCACACCCAAGCACGCCCGTCACACACTCACATCTCCCACCACACGCCCGTCACCATGCACACACCATCTCACATCTCCCTGCCCGCTCATGCACGCCCGTCACCATTCACATCTCCCCAACATGCGCCTCCGTCACCATGCACGCCCGTCACCATTCACATCTCCCACCACACACGCCCGTCACCATGCACGCCCGTCACCATCTCCCACCGTCACCATGCACATCTGTCACCATGCACGCCGTCACCATTCACATTCCCACCAAGCACTGCCGTCACCATGCACGCCTGCTGTCACCATTCACATCTTCCCACCACCCGTCACCATGCACGCCCGTCACCATTCACATCTCCACCGCACGCCCGCCACCATACGCACGCCCATCACCATTCATCTCCCACCATACACGCCCGCCACCATGCACGCCCGTCACCATCCACATCTTCCCACCAGCACGCCCGTCACCATGCACGCCCGTCACCATTCACATCTCCCAGCCATACACGCCCGTCACCACGCCCGCTCACCATTCACACTCCCCACCATACACGCCCGTCACCATTCACATTCCCCACCGCCATGCACGCCCGTCACCATGCACGCCCGTCACCATACACAACCATCACCAGCAACGCCCGTCACCATGCATGCCCGTCACATTCACCATGCACGCCCGTCACCATGCACGCCCGCTCACCACACACCCATCACCATGCACCCCGTCACCTGCACGCCCATCACCATTCACATCTCCCACCACACGCACGTCCACATCTCCACCACGCACGCCCGTCACCATACACGCCCCGTGACCATTCACACTCACCCCGCACGCCCGTCACCATGCACGCCCGTCACCATGCACGCCTTCCACCATTCACATCTCCCCACCAACACGCCCCGTCACCATGCACGCCTGCCATTCACATCTCAACCATGCACGCCCGCCAACACATGCACGCCCGTCACCATTCACTTTCCCCACAATGCACGCCCGTCACCACATGCACGCCCGTCACCATTCACATCTCCCACCATGCACGCCCGTCACCATCTCCCAACATGCACGCCCGTCACCACCACCGCTCACCATTCACATCTCCAGCCACACGCCCGTCACCATGCACGCCCGTCACCATCACTCCCACCATGCACGCCCGTCACCATGCACGCCCGTCACCACACCACACATCTCCCCAGCCACACACGCCCGCCACCATGCACGCCGTCACCCCACTTTCTCCCAAACGCACGGCAGTCACCATGCACGCCCGTCACATTCACATCCCCCACCACGCACCCGTCACCATGCACGCAAAAACCGCCATCACCAACCCCGCCACACCCTCACCATGCACGCCCGTCACCAACGCCCCACTATTCATGCACGCCCACACCACCACCCACACCATCACGCCCGTCACCAACCCCACCACGCACGCCCGTCACCATTCATCCCCCACACGCCCATCACCATCACCCGTCACCACACGCCCGTCACCAAACATCTCCCCTACGCCCCATCACCATGCACGCCCCACCCACACCACACTCACCACCACACGCCCATCACCATACACCCGTCACCATCACGCCCTCACCATACTCCCACCATACGCCATCACCATTAACATCTCACCATGCACGCAGCCACCATGCACGCCCGTCACCATTCACATCCACCATGCACGCCCGTCACCACCCCGTCACCAACCCAGTCACCACACGCCCGTCAATATGCACGCCCATCACCTTGCACGCCCGTACCATCACATCTTCCACCATACACGCCCGTCACCACGCGCCAATCACCATTCATCTCCCACCATACGCCCGTCACCTCCCGTCACCACGCCGGTCACCACACGCCCGTCACCACGCCCGTCACCACGCACGCCCTCACCATACGTCCCCACCTACACTACCATCAATGCACTCCCATCACCATTACATCTTCCCACCCGCCACCAGCACGCCCGTCACCCATACGCCGGCCACCACACCCCCGTCACCATACACGCCCGTCACCAGCACCCTCACCATACACGTCCTCACCACCACACCACCATCGCACATCACCATTCACATCTCCACCATGCACGCCCGTCACCATGCACGCCCATCACCATTCACATCTTCCTGCACCCGTCACCAACGTCGTCACCAACACGCCAACCACCGTCCGTCACCAGCACGCCGCACGCCCATCACCACCACCACGCCCTTTATGCGCCCCTATACACGCCGTCACGTCACTCATACACAGCATGTTACCACACGCCCATCACCATACACGCCCCAAATCACACGTCGTCACCATACCCCCCCACGCCCACCAACCGCCACCATACGCCCGTCACCATCACGCCCATACCATACATCTTCCACCATACGCCCACCACACACATCTTCCACCATGCACGCCCGTCACCACACATCCCACCACACACACTTCACCATGCCCACCACACCACACATCACCATGCACCCGCACCCACACATCCGTCACCACTCCCTCACCATACCCGACCACATCTCCCCACATGCACGCTCTCACCATGCACGCCCACAAAACCCACCATTCACATCTTCCACCACCACGCCCAACTGCCGCCAGTCACAAAAAACCACCGCCATCACCATGCACCCATACCACATCTCCATCATGCACGCCCACCACACCAAATACCAACACTTCCCACCACACGCCCCACCATTCACAATTCCCACCATGCAAGCCCATCACCAACACTCCCGCCACCATGCACGCCATCTCATTCACACCTCCCCATGCCGTCTCACCACATCTCCCACCACGCCCGTCACCATACTCCCACACATTCCCACCCCACGCCCGTCTGCACGCCCGTCACCATACGCCATTCCATTTATATCTCCCACCATCCGTCACCATCACGCCCATCACCCATCGCACCCCACCCCGTCACCATGCACATCTCTCACCATACACGCCACCGCACCACGCCCGTCACCATTCATCTCCCTGCACGCCCGTCACCATGCGCCCGTCATCCACGCATCTCCCGCTGCGCCCGTCACCATGCACGCCCGTCACCACACCCCAATCCAACTCCCCGCCACCAGCGCCCTCACCATTCACATCTCCCACCCGCACACCCGCCACCATGCACGCCCGTCACCATTCACACTCCCAACCACACCCGCCACCATGCACCCGTCACCATTCATCTCCCCCGCCACCCCGCCACCATACGCCCGTCAACATTCACATCTCCCCACACACGCCCCCCAACACACGCCCGTCACCACACCACCACACGCCCGACACCATGCAAGCCCTCACCAACATCCCCCGCACGCCCCACCGCCCACCCGCCACCATTCACATCTCCCCACCGCCTGTCACCATGCACGCACGTCACCATCCACACACACCCAGCACGCCCGCCTCCACCCCTCACCCATCTCCCGCACACCCGCCACCATGCACGCCCATCACCATACACCCCCACCAGCACGCCCGTCACCAGCGCCCATCACCATTCATCACCACCACGCACGCCCCCACCATCCACTCCCGCCACCACATCTCCACCATTCACCCCCCACATCTCCACCAGCCGCACGCACCATACACACCCATCACCACACCCACACCGCCCCCCCACACTCACCATTCACATCTCCCCCACACCACATGCACGCCCGCCACCATCCGCCCGCCCACATCTCCCACCACGCACGCCACCGCCGTCACCATCACCCCCCGCACCCCGTCACCACACGCCCGTCACCATCACACTCACACCACTCCCCACCATGCACCCCGTCACCATACACACCCCACACCCCATGCACGCCCATCACCATTCATCTCCCCTCACACGCCCGTCACCATTCACACCCCCTCCATCCCACAAGCACGCCCGCCACCATCCCCTCACCATCCCATCTCAAACAACCCCGCCACCATTCAAACCCGCCCGCCCACCCACACGCCCGTCACCACTCCCCCCACCACCACCGTCCACCACGCGTCACCCCAACCAACCGCCCGCCACCATCACGCATCACCATTCACATCTCCCACCATGCCACCCACCCCCCACGCCCGTCACCATGCCCATCACCAACCCACACCCCCACCCGCCCGTCACCATTCACACCCCACCAACACACCCATCACCGCCACGCCCATCACCCCTTGCCCATCTGTTCCCGCATCTGCGCCGTCACCATCACCGCGCCATCACCATTCACATCTCTCCCGCGCCCATCGCATCTCTCCCCGCACCCCGTCTGCGTCTGCCGTCTTCGCCCGCTTGACCATTCGCTCTCACCGCTGTTCGCCTGTCTGCTGCCGCCGTCTGGTGCCATCTCCCCATGCGCCAGGTCTTCATCCTCCATCCGTCATGCGCGCCCGTCATTCCTCCCTACGCTTCCGCCATACCGGCCCGTCCTGCCGTCCTGCGCGCCCGTGACCATTCCACCTTCCACGCCATGCGCGCGCCGTCACCGTACCGCCCGTCGCCATTCATCTCCCACCAACCGCCCGTCACCATGCCGCGACCATTCGCTCTCTGCACGCCGTCTGCGCCGTCACCATTCACATCTCCACCATACGCCATCACCACACACATCTCCCCCACATCACACCACCATCACCATACGCCCATCACCATTCATCTCCCCGCACGCCCGCCACCAGCACGCCCGTCACCATTCACTTCTCCCACAACAGCCCGTCCGCACCTTCCACCATGCGCCGTCACCAACATCCGTCACCATACGCCCGACAAATACGCGCCCGTTACCGTACATCTTCCACCATACGCCCGTCACCATACACGCCCGTCACCATACGCCGTCACCATACGTCTGTCGCCATGCACGCCCGTTACCATTCATCTTCCATCATGCACGCCGTCACCATTCACGCAAGTCACCATACGTCCGTCACCACCCGACACCATTCACATATTCCACCATACAACCCGTCACCATACATGCCCGTCACCACACGCCCATCACCATTCATCCACCATACGCCCGTCTCCATTGACAGCTCCCACACAACATCTCCCCATACGCCCGTCACCGCAGACGCCGGTCACCACACGCCGTCACCGCCGTCCGTCACCTACACGCCGTCACCTACGCCCTCACCACCACGCCCGTCACCATACGCCCTTCACCATTCACATCTTCCCGCACACGCCCGTCACCACTTACGTCCGTCACCGCCACGCCCGTTACCATACGTCCGTCTGCCGCCACACGCTCGTCACCATACACGCCGTCACCATTCATCTCCCATCACTTGCACGCCCGTCACGGTCATCTTCCACCGCCACGCCCGTTACCGCCACACGCCCGTCTGCTGCACGCCCGTCACCATGCATCCGTCACCATACATATCTGTCACCATACGCCCGTTACCATGCACGTTCGTCACCATGCACGCCGTCCACCATACACGTCATGTCACCATACTGCGCCCGTTACCATTCCATCTTCACCACGCACGCCCGTCACCATACACGCCCGTCACCATGCACGCCCGTTACCGCACGTTCGTCACCATACGCCCGTCCACCATACGCCTGTCACCATGCACGCCCGTCACCATTCACATCTCTCCCACCGCACGCCCATCACCATTCATCTCTCACCATACGCCCATCACATGCACATCTGTCACCATGCACCTTACCACTTACACGCCAGTCTGTTGCATCTCCATGATGCACGCCCGTCACCATACACGCCCGTCACCATTCACATCTCCCCACCATGCACGCCCGTCACAATGCTCGCTCGTCACCATATACGTCTGTCTGCATACCGCCTGTCATCATTCACATCTCCCACCATGCACCGTCGCCATGCGTCTGTCTCGCCACGCCCGTCACCATTCACATCTCCCACCAGCACGCCCGTCACCATGCACGCTCGTCACCATACGTCTGTCACCATGCGCCGTCACCATACGCCCTTCACCACTTTGCCCGTTACCGCCACGTCTGTCTACACGCCCGTTGCCGCCCATATCCCAGTCACCGCCATGCCCACGTTACCACCCGTCGGTCTCGCCCATACCCGTTACCGCCGCTTCCGTTACCGCCACGCCCCTTACCATACATGCCCGTTACCGCCGTGTCACCATACACGCTCTCGTCACCATACGCCCTTCACCGCCACATACCCGTTACGCCACGCCCACGTTACCACTTCGCCCGTTGCCGCCACATGCCGTTACCGCCACATGCCCGTTACCGCACACGTCGTCACCATGCAACAGTATGGTGAAAGTCAGAGATCCCGTATTATTATTATTAGTATTATTGTTTTGTTATTAATATTATTATTATGATTAATTATTATTAGCACTAGTAGTATTATTTTGTTAATTATTAATTATTATTATTATTATTATTATTATTATTATTATTATTGTTATTATTATTATTATTATTATTATTATTATTATTATTATTATTATTATTATTATTATTATTATTTATTATTATTATTATTATTATTATTGTTATTATTGTGTTATTGTTATTATTATCATTTACGCTTTATTATTATTATTATTACTATTATTATATTATTATTATTGACATTATTATTATTATTGTTATTATTATTATTATTATTATTATTATTATTATTATTATTATTATTATTATTATTATTATTATTATTATTATTATTGTTATTATTGTTATTATTATCATTACCTTTATTATTATTATTATTATTACTATTATTACTATTATTATTATTGTATGATAAAATGTAATATCTGAATCTGGCCAAAAATACACAAATCTCTGTCACCAAGCTGAGACAATATATATATATATATATATATATATATATATATATATATATATATATATATATATATAT
>NW_024719957.1:0-7023 GCF_018991925.1 Homarus americanus | reverse complement strand
TGCCCTGCCCTCACACCCCGGGTCATGTCACTGAAAGGGTGCCCGGCCCTCACACTTTGGGTCATGGCACTGAAGGGGTGCCTGGCCATCACACCTCAGGTCATGGTGCTTGAGGGGTGCCCGGCCCTGACACTCCGGGTCATGTGAAGGGGTGCCCGGCCCTCTCACCCAGGTTCATGACACTGAAAAGGTATCCGGCCCTAACACCCCGGGTCATGTCACTGAAGGGGTGCCCGGCCCTCACACTCCGGGTCATGGCACTGAAGGGGAGCTCGGCCCTCACACCCCGGGTTATGGCACTAAAGGGGATCCCGGCCCTCACACCCCGGGTAATGGTGCTGGAGGGGTGCCCGGCCCTCACACCCCGGGAAATGTCATTAAAAGGGTGCCCGGCCCTCACACCCCGGTTCATGGGACTGAAGGGGTGCCCGGCCCTCGCACCCCGGGTCATGTCACTAAAGGGGTGCCCGGCCCTCACACCCCGGGTCATGTCACTGAGGGGGTTGACGGCCCTCACACCCCGGGTCATGGACCTAAAGGGGTGCACGGCCCTCACACCCCGGGTCATGGACCTAAATGGTTGCCCGGCCCTGACGCCCCGGGTCATGTCACTGAAGGGGTGCCCGGCCCTCACACCCCTATTCATGGCACTGAAGGGGTGCCCGGCCCTCACACCCCGGTTCACAGCACTGTAGGGATGCCCGGCCTTCACACCCCGATTCATGGCACTGAAGGGGTGCCCGACCCTCATACCCCGGGTCATGTGAAGGGGTGCCCGGCCTTCACACCCCGGTTCGCAGAAGTGTAGGGGTGCCCGGCCTTCACACCCCGTTTCATCGCACTGAAAGGGTGCCCGGCCCTCACACCCCGTTTCATGACACTGAAGGGGTGCCCGGCCCTCACACCCCTGTCATGGCACTGAAAGGGTGCACGGCCCTCACACCCCGGGTCATTGACCTAAAGGGGTGCCCGGCCCTCACACCACGGGTCATGGGGTTGAAGCGGTTCCCGGCCCTCACACCCCGGGTCATGTGAAGGGGTTCCCGGCCTTCACACCCGTTTTCATCGCACTGACAGGGGGCCCGGCTTTCACACCCCGATTCACGGCACTGAAAGGGTGCCAGGCACTCACACCCCGTTTTATGACACTGAAGGGGTGCCCGGCCCTCACACCCTGGGCCATGGACCTAAAGGGGTGGCCGGCCCTCACACCACGGATCATGGAGTGAAGCGGTTCCCGGCCCTCACACCCCGGGTCATGGTGCTGGAGGGGTGCCCGGCCCTCACACCCCGGTTCATGTCACTGATGGGGTGCCCGGCCCTCCCCACCCGGGTCATGGCACTGAAGGGGTGCTTTCCCTCCCTCGGGTATGGTGCTGAAGAGTGCCCGGCTTTTCACCACCCCGGTGCATTGCACCCCTGAAGGGGCGCCCGGCCCTCACCCCCCGGGTCATGGGGCTGAAGGGGTGCCCAGCGGCACCTCTTACCCGGGTCGCTGGGGTTGAAGTGGTTCCGGCATTCACACCCGGTCATGGTGCTGATGGGTGCCCGGCCCGCACCCCGTTCTTGGCACTGAAATCGAGCCCGGCCCTAACACTCTGGGTCATGGTGCTGAAGGGGGTGCCCGGCCCTCACCCGGTTCGCAGCACTGTAGGGGTGCCCGGATCTCACACCCCGTTTCATGGCACTGAAAGGGTGCCGGGCCCTCACACCCTGGTTCATGACACTGAAGGGGTGCCCGGCCCTCACACCCCGGGTCATGGCACTGAAGTGGTGCACGGCCCTCACACCCCGGGTCATGGACCTAAAGGGGTGCCCAGCCCTCACGCCACGGGTCATGGGGTTGAAACGGTTCCCGGCCCTCACACCCCGGGTCATGGTGCTGGAGGGGTGCCCGGCCCTCACATCCTGGGTCATGGCACTACAGGGGTGCCTGGCCCTCACACCCCCGGTCATGGTGCTGAAGGGATGCCCGGCTTTCACACCCCGATTCATGGCACTGAAAGGGTCCCCGGCCCTCAAAACCCGGGTCATGGTGTCTGAAGGGTGCCCAGCCCTCACACCCCGGGTCATGTCACTAAACGGGTGCCCGGCCCTCACACTCCGGGTCATGGGGTTACAGCGGTTCCCGGCCCTCACTCCCCGGGTTATGGAGCTGATGGGGTGCCCGGCCCTCACACCCCGATTCTTGGCAATGAAATCAAGCCCGGCCCTAACACCCTGGATCATGTAGTGCTGAAGGGTGCCCGGCCCTCACACCCCGGAATCGCCAGCACTGAAGGTGTGCGAACCTCACACCGGGTCATGGCTGGAGGTGTGCCCGGAGCCTGCACCAGGTTATGTCACTGAGAAAAGGGTGTCCGACCCCTCAAACCCGGGCATGTCACTGAAGGGGTGCCCGGCCCTCAGACCCCGGTCATGGCACTGAAGGGTTCCCGGACCTCACACCCGGGTCATGGTGGTGGAAGTGCCCGACCCTCACACCCCGGGTCATGTCACTGAAAGGGTGCCCGGCCCTCATCCCGGGTGATGCCAATGAAGGGGTGCCCAGCTCTCACACCCCCGGTGATTTCACAGAAGGGGTACCTGGCCCTCACACCCCGGGTCATGGTACTGAAGGGGTGCCCCGCCCTCACACCCCGGGGCATGGTGCTAATGGGGTGCCTGGCCCTTACACCTCGGGTCATGTGAATGGGTGCCCGGCCCTCACACCCCGGTTCATAACACTGTAGGGGTGCCCTGCCCCCAAACCCCGGCTCATGTCACTTATGGGGTGCCAGGCGCTCACACCCCGGGTCATGGTGCTGGAGGGATGCCCGGCCCTGACACCCCGGGTCAAGTGTAGGGGTGCCCGGACCTCACACCCTTTTTCAAAGCACTGTATGGATGGCTGGCACTCACCCCACGTTTCATGGCATTTAAGGGTGCCCATCCCTCACAACCAGGTTAATGACACTGAAAGGTTGCCCGGCCGTCACACCCTGGTTCATGACACTGAAGGGGTGCCCGGCCCTCACACTCCGGGTCATGGCACTGAAGGGGTGCCTGGCCCTCACACCCCGGGTCATGGTGCTGGAGGGGTGCCCTGCCCTTACACCCCGGGTCATGTCACTGAAAGGGTGCCCGGCCCTCATACTCCGGGTCATGGCACTGAAGGGGTGCCTGGCCCTCACACCCCAAGTCATGGTGCTCGAGGGGTGCCCGGCCCTGACACTCCGGGTCATGTGAAGGGGTGCCCGGCCCTCTCACCCAGGTTCATGACACTGAATGGGTATCCGGCCCTCACACCCCGGGTCATGTCACTGAAGGGGTGCCCGGCCCTCACACTCCGGGTCATGGCACTGAAGGGGTGCCCGGCCCTCACACCCCGGTTCACAGCACTGTAGGGATGCCCGGCCTTCACACCCCGATTCATGGCACTGAAGGGGTGCCCGACCCTCACACCCCGGGTCATGTGAAGGGGTGCCCGGCCTTCACACCCCGGGTCATGGGAAGGGGTTCCCGGCCTTCACACCCGTTTTCATCGCACTGAAAGGGTGCCCGGCTTTCACACCCCGATTCACGGCACTGAAAGGGTGCCAGGCACTCACACCCCGTTTCATGACACTGAAGGGGTGCCCGGCCCTCACACCCCGGGCCATGGACCTAAAGGGGTGCCCGGCCCTCACACCACGGATCATTGAGTGAAGCGGTTCCCGGCCCTCACACCCCGGGTCATGGTGCTGGAGTGGTGCCCGGCCCTCACACCCCGGTTCATGTCTGATGGGGATTGCCAGCCCTCACACCCAGGTCATAGCTGAAGGGCCCGGCTTTCACACCCGATTCATTGCACTGAAGGGGTGCCCGGCCTCCACGGGTCATGGTGCCTGAGGGTGCCAGCCCTCCCATCCCGGGTCATAGGGTTGAAGTGGTTCCCAGCCATCACACCCGGGTCATAGTGCTGATGGGGTGCCGGCCCTCACACCCGATTCTTGCTTTTTAATCAGCCCATTTCCTCTGGGTCATGGTGCTGAAGAGGTGCCCGGCCCTCACACCCCGATTCATTTCACTGAAGTGGTGCCGGACCCTCACTCCCCGTGTCATGTGAAGGGGTGCCCGGCCCTCACACCCCGGTTCGCAGCACTGTAGGGGTGCCCGGATCTCACACCCCGTTTCATGGCACTGAAAGGGTGCCGGGCCCTCACACCCCGGTTCATGACACTGAAGGGGTGCCCGGCCCTCACAGCCCGGGTCATGGCACTGAAGTGGTGCACGGCCCTCACACCCCGGGTCATGGACCTAAAGGGGTGCCCAGCCCTCACACCACGGGTCATGGGGTTGAAACGGTTCCCGGCCCTCACACCCCGGGTCATGGTGCTGGAGGGGTGCCCGGCCCTCACATCCTGGGTCATGGCACTACAGGGTACCTGGCCTCACACCCCCCGGTCATGGTGTCAGGGTGCCCAGCCCCTCACACCCGGGTCATGTCCTCTAAACAGGTGCCCGGCCCTCACACTCGGGTCATGGGGTTACAGCGGTTCCCAGCCTCCTCCCAGGTTATGGAGCTGATGGGGTGCCCGGCCCTCACACCGATTCTTGGCACTGAAATCGCGCCCGGCCCTAACACCCTGGATCATGGTGCTGAAGGGGTGCCAGCCCCTCCACCCCGGGTCTCGTAGCACTGAAGGTGTGCCCAGACCTCACCCCGGGTCATGGTGCTGGGGTGGCTTTTGAACCTCCACCCCAGTTATGTCACTGAAAGGGTGTCCGGCCCTCAAACACCGGGTCATGTCACTGAAGGGGTGCCCGGCCCTCAGACCCCGGGTCATGGCACTGAAGGGGTTCCCGGACCTCACACCCCGGGTCATGGTGGTGGAGGGGTGCCCGACCCTCACACCCCGGGTCATGTCACTGAAAGGGTGCCCCGCCCTCACACCCAAGGTCATGGTGCTAATGGGGTGCCTGGCCCTTACACCCCGGGTCATGTGAATGGGTGCCCGGCCCTCACACCCCGGTTCATAACACTGTAGGGGTGCCCTGCCCCCAAACCCCGGCTCATGTCACTTATGGGGTGCCCGGCGCTCACACCCCGGGTCATGGTGCTGGAGGGGTGCCCGGCCCTGACACCCCGGGTCAAGTGAAGGGGTGCCCGGACCTCACACCCTTTTTCAAAGCACTGTATGGATGGCCGGCACTCACACCCCGTTTCATGGCATTTAAGGGTGCCCATCCCGCACAACCAGGTTAATGACACTGAAAGGTTGCCCGGCCCTCACACCCCAGGTCATGTCACTGAAGGGGTGCCCCGCCCTCACACTCCGGGTCATGGCACTGAAGGGGTGCCTGGCCCTCACACCCCGGGTCATGGTGCTGGAGGGGTGCCCTGCCCTCACACCCCGGGTCATGTCACTGAAAGGGTGCCCGGCCCTCACACCGGGTCATGGCACTGAAGGGGTGTGCTGGCCATCCACCCTCAGGTAAAGCCAGTGCTTGAGGGTGCCCGGCCTGACACTCAGGTCATGACACTGAAGGGGTGCCAGCCCTCCTGCCTCTGATCATGGCACTGAAGGGGTGCCTGGTCCTCACACCCCAGGTCATGGTGCTGGAGGGTGCCTGCCCTCACACCCCGGGTCATGTCACTGAAAGGGTGCCCGGCCCTCACACTTTGGGTCATGGCACTGAAGGGGTGCCTGGCCATCACACCTCAGGTCATGGTGCTTGAGGGGTGCCCGGCCCTGACACTCCGGGTCATGTGAAGGGGTGCCCGGCCCTCTCACCCAGGTTCATGACACTGAAAAGGTATCCGGCCCTAACACCCCGGGTCATGTCACTGAAGGGGTGCCCGGCCCTCACACTCCGGGTCATGGCACTGAAGGGGAGCTCGGCCCTCACACCCCGGGTTATGGCACTAAAGGGGATCCCGGCCCTCACACCCCGGGTAATGGTGCTGGAGGGGTGCCCGGCCCTCACACCCCGGGAAATGTCATTAAAAGGGTGCCCGGCCCTCACACCCCGGTTCATGGGACTGAAGGGGTGCCCGGCCCTCGCACCCCGGGTCATGTCACTAAAGGGGTGCCCGGCCCTCACACCCCGGGTCATGTCACTGAGGGGGTTGACGGCCCTCACACCCCGGGTCATGGACCTAAAGGGGTGCACGGCCCTCACACCCCGGGTCATGGACCTAAATGGTTGCCCGGCCCTGACGCCCCGGGTCATGTCACTGAAGGGGTGCCCGGCCCTCACACCCCTATTCATGGCACTGAAGGGGTGCCCGGCCCTCACACCCCGGTTCACAGCACTGTAGGGATGCCCGGCCTTCACACCCCGATTCAATGCACTGAAGGGGTGCCCGACCCTCACACCCCGGGTCATGTGAAGGGGTGCCCGGCCTTCACACCCCGTTTCATCGCACTGAAAAGGGTGCCTGGCCTCACACCTGTTTCCATGACACTGAAGGTGCCTGGCTCACACCCCTGGGTCATGGCACTGAAAGGGTGCACGGCCCTCACACCCCGGGTCATGGACCTAAAGGGGTGCCCGGCCCTCACACCCCTATTCATGGCACTGAAGGGGTGCACGGCCCTCACAACCCGGTTCACAGCACTGTACGGGTGCCCGGCCTTCACACCCCGTTTCATCGCACTGAAAGGGTGCCCGGCCCTCACACCCCGTTTCATGACACTGAAAGCGTGCCCGGCCCTCACACCCCGGGTCATGGCACTGAAAGGGTGCACGGCCCTCACACCCCGGGTCATGGACCTAAAGGGGTGCCCGGCCCTCACACCACGGGTCATGGGGTTGAAGCGGTTCCCGGCCCTCACACCCCGGGTCATGTGAAGGGGTTCCCGGCCTTCACACCCGTTTTCATCGCACTGACAGGGTGCCCGGCTTTCACACCCCGATTCACGGCACTGAAAGGGTGCCAGGCACTCACACCCCGTTTTATGACACTGAAGGGGTGCCCGGCCCTCACACCCTGGGCCATGGACCTAAAGGGGTGCCCGGCCCTCAAACCACGGATCATGGAGTGAAGCGGTTCCCGGC
>NW_024719956.1:0-5772 GCF_018991925.1 Homarus americanus | reverse complement strand
ATATATATATATATATATATATATATATATATATATATATATATATAAATATATATATATATATATATATATATATATACATATAATTTCGCAGTACATCCCAAATGTGCCTAGCATTCAAATTGGCACACTTTCTCACCACTTTCGCAAGTATAATGCACTGCCGCGGGACATTGTTACTTATAATGAAACTATAAAAGTTGAAAAATCATTACAATATGTACTACAATACTCCATTACAGCTTGGAAATAAATGGAAATATAATATAAAACAAGAAAAATGAAGAGCATGGGTGGAGAAGTGAATGTGTGTGGAGGTATTTATAGCCAAGACCTTGGCTAATAACTACATGGCCAACTCGCCAGCCTCGTAAATTGGAGGAATTTTATTTTTATTATTATTTCATTTTAGTTCCAGTTAGTTGAATCTGCCAGTGGGGAATGGAAGTGGTTTTGGCCGGTACCAAAAGACCCTTTAACATGTAAACTTTGCTCATTACTTTAGTGATTTTCACTTTCGTGGTACTTTATAGTTTCATTACATCTAACAATGGCAATATGCCATCTTCACGGATATTATTGCTTTTCAATTTGCTTTGCGAATATCGAGTATGGATGATAATGAAGATGATGAATACCTAATTCTATATAATGGTTTCACTTTCAGTTTTCATAGTCCACAGACAAACTAGATAGCCATTCACATGTATTTTCCAAAATCAATACACTGGTGCATCAACTAATAACAACAACTCATCTGAGAAGGGTTCATTCACTCAAACACTTCTCATAAAATTACAATAATATTCTACAAACAAATTCAGTGATTCATTAGAACCAATTTTGTACATATGATCCCCACCATAACACGTTAAAATATTTTAATCATAACAATGTTCTGACCAGGGTAAAACTTTGCAAGGTCTAAAATGGCCCTAGAAGTACTTCCAGTCACGGATGACAAGTGCACGAATGTAATCAATAACTGTTGCAGTTCTACTTGAATTGGGATACAAAACTACCACAATATTACCATTACCTTTACCCCTACATTTGTTATACAAATTGTTCAGTGCTCTGAGCTGATAGGTCCAGTATTCTCCAGGCAGCACGAGCATCAAGTTCTGTCTGATCACGGCACAACACCCACACATACTGCACTCTCAGCACTTTACTTGGGTCACCTTCTACAACCTGTCAAAGGAGCACATTAGCTATTAATATTAATACAGTAGAACCTCGATAAATAGGACTAATTAGGGCAGACCCCAGTCCGGAAAATGTGAGTCCACAAAAAGTGGATATATGGGGTGGGGGTTGGGGATAAAACTGCTTATCTGAACCGTTTAAAGGAAATCAGTTGTTATGTTATTACTGCACTTCAACAACTAAGGTCTTTAAGTGTATAACACCATTATTAAACCACTACAGTAGACCCTTGACATTCGTGAGGGATTGATATATATATATATATATATATATATATATATATATATATATATATATATATATATATATACACAGTGGGGTATGCTATAACGAACGGATCCTACTACGAATATTCCTATAACGAACGGTTTTACCTGTAAAATTGAGATTGCTATAACGAACGAAACTCCTACAACGAACATTACCGTATATCACGGCCTATAAGGCGGCGGGGTGCATAAGACGCCCCCCCCAAATTTCCATTTAAAAAGTAGCTTTTGAGCTCTATTTGCTGTATAAGACCAGTACCCCAAATGTGACACTTACCCACTGACTCAGTAGTCCTTTACCAACCATCCTTGATTTTTTAAAATAAGGCCAATTCACTTCAAGTAATGTCATCAAATTATACCCGCTGGTGTAGTGTAAACACTAGTGACGTCACTGAAGCGTGTTGGGAGTGTTCCCTCGTCTCGGTGGTGTGACTATTTATACAACATGTGGTTCAACAGCAACCACCGTATTCTAATTGTGGTGTTTCATTAGGATTTGAGTGAAAAAGGTTACCAGTATGTACTTACTACATACATTTATTACACAAATATATATATATATATATATATATATATATATATATATATATATATATATATATATATATATATATATATATATATATATATATATATATATATATATATATATATATATATACTGAATATACTATGTACAAAAATGAATGTTCAATGAATTATTTATGGTGCATTAGGGTACTGGTCACTTCTGATGGGCTATAAATAGCCTTCTTTATCTCCCCTACATCTCACCCTGAGCCAGACGGAAGGGTCTTGGTAAATAACATGTTTGCTTATTTTCCATTTACTTTAAATAGATTTACCGAATTATTTGTTTTATTTATTTATTTATAATATACTGTAATATATTAAACACACTGTAATTATTTTCTTTAATTTATAAACTGTTTTGCGACAAAGGAATGTTCTCCAGTAGTTTCTCATTAGGATTTGAGTGAAAAAATATTACGTACTTACACAATTGTTCCTCTTACTTTGACAACACAACATACATACAGTATATTATTTCTCAGTTTTGATCTTTTTTTTTAATTTTTGTATTTATTTATAGTTAGTTACTTAAAATAAGGCCAATTCACTTCAAGTAATGGCATCAAATATTACCAGCTGGTGTAGTGTAAACACTAGTGACGTCACTTGAGCGTCTGTAATTAACCGTCGATAGTTTCAAGAATTAATGCACTCATTTACTGAATATTCTTTGTAAAAAAATAAAATTTAAATCAATTATTTATAGGAGATAAATATTATTATGAGTAAATATACCGATACCGGTATGCATTACTGACCACCTCCACGGCTCCTCACTGGCAAATGGGGGGGGGGCGTGGGGAGGGGTGTGTGATGATAGCTGTGTTTATTATAGGGGTATAAATCTCTTTTACGGTATGTTAGACAGGTTTATAATACATTTTTATTATTTTAATATACCGGTAATCTTAATTTGAATCCAGCTTGCCAAACGTAAGTTTCAGTATAAAATAATTAGTGGTAAGACCTTGTGAGTGGCTTACGATGTTTTCATCACCACTCTTGACACACTAAACCACAATATTTAAGAGGTAAGAATTTTAAACTTGGTGGTTTAGACGACCCCCTAACTTTGGGCAGATTTTTTTAATGTTCAAATTTCGTCTTATAGGCCGTGATATACGGTAGTCATTTTCTGTTAAACTTATACAGCAAATATAATCATCAGTTTTCCGGCATTTTCGAAAATCCGGCACTCCTCAGGTCCCGAGGTTGCCGGATTTTTGATAGGCCACCTGTATATATATATGTCATTCATTTTGTATTTCACTGATGGGCGGAGGTGGTGGAGCAATTGTGTGATGGGTAGTGGAGCGGAGGAGGAGAGTGGCGAGTCACTGAGACCCGGCGAGTGGCTCCTCCTCCCGGCTTAAAAACCTCCGTTTTCGAAGCAAGGCTAATGGTTTTACGTTGCTTCTTCACAGCACTACCATTAGTAGCACTTGATGGGCACTTGGAAGCAATTTCGAATTGTTAGAGTACAGTATTAAGAGCAAAAACACTTAAACACGCACGCACGCTGTGGAAGCCCAACAATGACTGACGACGCTTGAGGACGTTGTGACTTTCTGCGAGTGAGAGGCAGCACACCAAGACGAGAGAGCGTAGCACGCCAAGACAAGAGAGGGTGATGCGCCATAAAAAGTAGTAAGTGACGACGCAAAAAACGAAGTTATATTGAGTCGTCGGGACATTAACCTAATTATTGGTATCTAAAGAGTAGCGACGTTATCGAGGGCAACGGTAAACGCGGATTTACTGTATTAACAGAAACAACAAATTAGTTATAATCGATCAAAAGATTTTCTCAGCACACATAAATGACAACAGTAGCACGCTTGTGTGCCGCGGCACTCGATTTGGGAATCACTGTTGTAGACAAAAGTGATGATGGGTAACACACAGACCTGTACTAGTATAACACTGAAGTAAGTTCCTCTCTTATCTTATAGAACCCCTGTTAAAAAAAGCAAAAGATGACGACCAGAAGAGTGAGTACTTCAAAACAAAAGGTGAAACACTAGGCCGAGTGAGACTAAAAGCTGCTGCAAAGTGGACTCCTCCGCGCTCACCCTTCAACCTGTTCCAAGAATCCCTCTATCATGATCCATGGAAACTCCTTGTTGGAACTATATTCCTCAATAGAACCACAGGTAAGATTTATATTCTGTACCATATATTATATACTGTACCTGTAGTTTAGGTGCAACTCTCTTAATACCAGTCTTCCTACAGTGTGTTAAGTGAGTATGTTCTTTACTGCCTGTGTGCAAGGTAATGTGTACTATACCGTACTGACAGTGTACAAGGTGATGTGAACTGTACTGTACTGTACCGACAGTGTGCAAGATGATGTGTACTGTACTGACAGTGTACAAGATGATGTATACTGTACTGTACTGACAGTGTGCAAGATGATGTGTACTGTACTGTACCTACAGTGTGCAAGATGATGTGTACTGTACTGTACTGACAGTGTGCAAGATGATGTGTACTGTACTGTACTGTACTGTACTAACAGTGTGCAAGATGATGTGTATTGTACTGTACTGTACTGACAGTGTGCAAGATGATGTGTATTGTACTGTACTGTACTGACAGTGTGCAAGATGATGTGTACTGTACTGTGCTGACAGTGTGCAAGATGATGTGTATTGTACTGTACTGGCTGTGTGCAAGATGATGTGTATACTATACTGTACACTGACAGTGTGCAAAATGATGTGTATTGTAAATGTACTGCTTACTATACTGACAGTGTGAATGATGTGTACTGTACTGTACTGTACTGTACTGTACTGACAGTGTGCAAGATGATGTGTATTGTACTGTACTGGCTGTGTGCAAGATGATGTGTACTGTACTGTACTGACAGTGTGCAAAATGATGTGTATTGTAATGTACTGTACTGTACTGACAGTGTGCAAGATGATGTGTACTGTACTGTACTGTACTGTACTGTACTGACAGTGTACAAGGTGATGTGTACTGTACTGACAGTGTGCAAGATGATGTGTACTGTACTGTACTGTACTGACAGTGTGCAAGATGATGTGTATTGTACTGTACTGTACTGACAGTGTACAAGATGATGTGTACTGTACTGACAGTGTGCAAGATGATGTGTACTGTACTGACAGTGTGCAAGATGATGTGTACTGTACTGTACTGACAGTGTGCAAGATGATGTGTACTGTACTGTACTGGCTGTGTGCAAGATGATGTGTACTGTACTGTACTGTACTGACAGTGTGCAAGATGATGTGTACTGTACTGTACTGTACAGACAGTGTGCAAGATGATGTGTACTGTACTGTACTGTACTGACAGTGTGCAAGATGATGTGTATTGTACTGTACTGTACTGACAGTGTGCAAGATGATGTGTACTGTACTGTACTGTACTGACAGTGTGCAAGATGATGTGTACTGTACTGTACTGTACTGACAGTGTGCAAGATGATGTGTATTGTACTGTACTGTACTGACAGTGTACAAGATGATGTGTACTGTGCTGACAGTGTGCAAGATGATGTGTACTGTACTGACAGTGTGCAAGATGATGTGTACTGTACTGTACTGACAGTGTACAAGGTGATGTGTACTGTACTGACAGTGTACAAGATGATGTGTACTGTACTGACAGTGTGCAAGATGATGTGTACTGTACTGACAGTGTACAAGATGATGTGTACTGTACTGACAGTGTGCAAGATGAT